>NW_015536513.1:444427-459710 GCF_001515605.1 Sinocyclocheilus anshuiensis | reverse complement strand
ACACACCGGTCTTTTATTGTGGCGACATTTCCACGCCCCGAAACATGACGCTGAAACGAAACGGACTGTGATTGGTTGTTTGACATGTCGGTCAAACGGCCTCATGGGCGGGCCTTGGCCAATGAAAGCTGCCATGGATTCCAGACCTTCAGCCGTCGGTCTGAAAGTCTGGCTACGCGAGACTAGTTTAGATCCTACCTGTTCGATTGCTACCACTTTGTTTATTTAAATGGGGAGTCATCTCAATTATCACCAGTAAAGTATGGAGTGCAACAAGGATCTGTCCACGGTCCTCTGCTATTTTCAATATACATGTTGCCCCTTGGTAATATTATTAGAAAATACGGGATTAGTTTCCACTGTTATGCTGATGATACTCAACTATATATCTCAACAAGACCAGATGAAACTTCTAAATTATCTAAGCTAACAGAGTGTTAAAAATGTAAAAGATTGGATGACCAATAATTTTCTCCTATTAAATTTGGATAAGACAGAGATATATTACTTATTGGACCAGAAAACGGTACAAATAATCTCTTGAATTACAATTTGCAACTAGACGGATGTACTGTTACTTCCTCTACAGTCAAAAATCTGGGTGTTATATTAGACAGCAACTTGTCTTTTGAAAATCATATTTCCCATGTTACAAAAACAGCATTCTTCCATCTTAGAAACATTGCCAAGCTACGTTACCGTTTCTGATGCAGAAAAGCTAGTTCATGCATTCATGACCTCTAGACTGGACTATTGTAATGCACTGCTAGGTGGTTGTCCTGCATCTTCAATAAACAAGCTACAGGTCGTCCAAAATGCAGCGGCTAGAGTCCTTGCCAGGTCAAGAAAATGCGCCTAACCTTTAGTGGGGCCGATAGAGTCAAGGATACCGGTACACGCTGAGATAAATGAAGAATATAACTCTTCAGCACTTAAATGAGAAGGTGAGCATTCATGATTCACATTAAAACAAGAGCCATTATTGTACAAATTACAAAAATCAAGAACAGTCACAGAATTCACTGCATGGAGCCGGCGTGCAGGTGCACATGGTTTAACAGCAGGTCTTGGAAAGGAAACTCCAAAAACAACAGACTTGTGATCGGAGAAGCCATTATCGATAATTTCAAACTCACATACAGATAAACCATAGGATAGGACAAGGTCCAGTGTGTGGCCATGTTCATGTGTTGGACCTGTCACAGACTGAACAATATTAAATGAGTCAATAAGGTTTAAAAAGTCTTTAGCCAGCGCGTTGGAGGGACAACAAACATGAATATTAAAATCTCCCAAGCATGAGGATTCTGTCATAAGTAGTCATAATTCCTCCTAAAAATTCGGTAAACTCAGGAATAAACTCCTTGTTTAATTTGGGTGGTCGGTAAACCAACGCACATAGCACACGGTTTGCTGAGTCAACATGCATCAATTGTAGTTCAAAACTGGAATAGACATCAGGCTGCAAACTCCGGCCATCAAATTTTTTTTTGTTTGTTTTTTTTAAACTGATGCAAGTCCACCACCACGACCAGTAGTGCGGGGGGAATTAAAAAAGGTACAATCCGGTGGTTCAAGCTCAGTAAAAGAGCTAAGGTCTCCAACATTAAGCCAAGTGTCAGTCACAAATAAAAAATCCAGATCTCGTGAAGTGAAAAAGTAATTCAATATGAAGGTCTAATTAACTAACGATCTTGAATTAACCAGAGCCATTCTGACCAAGATCGAATCATGAGCCGACTGTGATGCACGACACAGCGGGCGAAGGTTCGTTAAATCCACTCCACCTCTGCGGAGACGAGGCAAACACACCTGAGGGAGGGTCGAGTCGAGAACAGGTACAACAGGCCGGATCCAGCGATACAGCGACTCCACACAGCGCCCAGAGCAACTGCGATCCGAAACCAGCCCACATAAGGATATGAATGAGGTACTCCAGAGGACGCCAGGTACAATTTCCATCTGGTGGATATGCTGCCTCGCTTTCTACGTCTGCGGCGCCGTTTTCTTCCGGAAAAGACAGGGCAGCCGGCGCAAACTTTCCGGTATAGAAGACACAACCGGAGGAAGACAAGTGCTTAACTTAGATCCTGCTTAATCAACGCCTCGACAGAATTTGGAATGTTAAAGAGTGTTTATCGTAGATAAGTGTAGTAGAAGCATGTTGAATAATCATAAATAACAACAGTACAATAACAAACAGCCAGGTAGGTCGCAGACGGCTAGCCACACACACCGGCGCCATCTTGCTTTTTTGAGTGGTCAGATCACAAGACGTTGATGCCCCTTTTTACACACGGCTTTGCAGTTGGCTTCAAAACCTAACTTTGAATCAGTGATTGTTCCTAAATATTTATACGATTGCACACACTCCACTGTTTGACCCTTAATGGATGTGTCTTCTTCATGCATAGAAACATTCTTTCTAAAATCTATATCCTTGTATGTGCTCCTATCGGCCAAACATCAGGCCGGCAGTTTACGTTTTGAGTTGGTGGGGGTAGGATTTGAGGGTTTTTCGGCCATGGCGGGAGTAGTCCTTCCCCAGGGCTTTACAGAGGGTGGGTTACTGGGTGAGCAGCCCACCCTGGACGGGGCTAAGATTCCTGGCGATCGAAGGCTCGATGATGGGGGGGATCACCCATGCTGAGTGCTGCAATATCCTTTACCTCGAGGCCCGCAAGACTGTGTTTGAAGTTAAGCAAATCGCTCCAGTAAAGTATCATGTGCTTCGGGCACGCTGGGAGGACAGGGAAGAGTTGTTTCCTTGGGCCGGAAGGGGGTCCCAGCAGCTTCCCATCATAAATATCCCACTCCTGGTCAGTGGTGCTCTGTGGAGCTGGCCACTCCATGTTGAGGCGAGTGGCCACTTGTTCACATACATCCAGGAGGATGGACTGGGTTAAGGCCATCCTCTGAGACCCCGAGAAGGCCCGCGTCGTCATCGTCACCAGAACTGGGCAGTTCGTCGGCGAATGGGAGGTTTCCTGCCAAGATATCCTCTTCAGGGAACGCCGGATTGGGCTGGTCAGCCCAGTTGAGAGACGTTGTGCCCTGGTAGCGCGTTGTCATCACCGTGTCCCACATCCGAATCAGTAAAGGCCGAGCTCAACGCACTGCGTCGCGGCCACCGGAGCTTCGTAGGCAACATAAGGCAATGGCTGCAATTCTCCACGTTCTCCAAAGCCTCTTCTGCGTGCTTGAGGCCCAAGCAGATCACGCAGAACAGGTGAGGTTCCTTAGCAGCGATCAACATGCCACACGCGTCCAGGCAGGCCCGTGATAAGCTGAATAAAAAGACTGTCATGTCTGGCAGAGGCTGATCCGGTGTTATGTCCTCCTGAAGACATGCAAGAAAGCAGTTTAACATCCAACCGAGCTGAGAGAGCACAGAGATCACGAGAAGCGAATATCAACTGAGGAAAAGTACCACGGGCAGGGGTTTTATGTGCTTAGTTAACCCCCTGGGGTCGAAGCCCGCACTGGTGCGGCCTGTCTCGTATTTTCTCGATGACCGTGGAAAGAACTAAAAATACTCCGTAATTTTTGATCGTACAGATAAGAACATGGTATCATTTGAAACAGCAAGGGTCTACTTTTATTTGTGTAGTCATAATAACAACAAAACAATTTGCTTTTGTAAAATAAAGAAAATAAACAGGGTGCGCTCTCTGCCGTCTCGGTCTCTGTCACCTCTCATCACAGACACGTAAATAGAACAATCTGAATCTCAGCGAATACTTGCCTCAAAGACATGAGAAATATATGCATAGAAAGCTTGAAATGTCTACTTTTAAATTAAGTAAGTCACGTCCAAAACAAATATTCTCTGTTAAAGTAATCGGTATGAAACCAACGCGAGCTCCAGTTTTCCCGACTCAACTCATTATCTCTTTTTTTATTTTTTATTTTTTATTATTATGCAAGTAAGGAATGTGACAATATTTACAAGTGCCAAATACAGAATCACTTGGACAAACAAACATATATCCAGATAGCTAACATTTCAAGATCATTCTGATAACTCCTGTATATGTATTCTTGTGATTGTGATCATGTGTGTGTGTGTGCATGTCATTGTATGTAAGTGTGTGGGAGGAAGCATACAAATCATTGAGTATCTAAAAGATTTAACAGCTATAATAATAATATAATAATAATTGCGGGGAGACACTAGCCCCATGCCTCACTTCATCTCCTCCCACCCATATTTCAACTCCACCATACCAAATACGGACCAGGATGTCACTGGGGACCAGGGGCAGGAAGAAACAAAATAATAATATAATAATAATAATAATACCCAGCTGAATTCTATAAACACTTCTGGCAAATTCTGTCTCCATTATTTCACAGAGTAGTCACTGAAATAAAAACTAAATCCACAATTCCGACACATATGAATACAGCCGTCATGACACTTCTACTAAAACCAAACAAAGACCCAATCTACCCCACCAGCTACCGCCCTCTCTCTTTAATAAATACAGATTTAAAAATTATCACCAAAGCATTAACTACTAGAATAGAAACAGTTATCCCAATGTTAATCCACCATGATCAAACAGGATTTATTAAACACAGTGCTTCAGATAACACCCGTAGATTATTTAATTGAATTAATCTTGCCCAACAAAAACAAACCAAAACTGTTATTGTTTCACTAGATGCTGAAAAGGCATTTGACAAAGTTAACTGGACACTTTTATTCAACACCCTACGCAGATTTGGTTTTGGAGAGTCGTTCATCAATTGGATACAAATATTATACACTTCACCTAGGGCAACAGTAATCACAAATGGGGTCACATCACATAGCTTCACACTTCACCGGGGGACCAGACAAGGATGCCCACTTTCACCGTCATTATTTGCCATTTTTATAGAACCTCTTGCAATAGCAAGATGACAAAACAATCAAATTCAAGGAATACAAGATATTAGCACACAACATAAAATCTGTCTTTATGCAGATTACTTACTATTATGCTTACAGGATCCTCATAACTCACTACAATAAACCTTCAAAATCATCAATATTTTCTGCAAAATTTCAGACTACACAATAAACTGGAATAAATCAACTATACTACCGTCATTAACTTCCCACTTCTACTGGAAAAACAAAACATCAAAAATATCATTGACAAAACTACAAATGACAAAATTACAAGGTGGTCTAGAAGCCCCAAACTTCCAATTTTACTTTTTAGCAACTCAATTACAATATTTAGTTAAATGGATTCACAAAAACAACTATAGTAACTCATGGATAGAACTGGAACAAAATCAATGCAAAAACACCTCAGTCGCAGATCTTGCTTTCCTACCAACTTCAATCAAGAAAATGAATTACTTCAAGAACACTACAATTATGACAACTCTGACAGCTTGGTGGAAAGTGAATAAAATTAATAATTCATCACTATCACCATGTAGATACACCCCAATCTGGCTCAACCCTGACTTTCAACTATACAACAAACCTATCTATTTTCAATCATGGCAACAAAAAGGAATAACACACCTCTATCATTTATTTCAAAATAACCAGCTTATATCATTTAACACACTAGGCCAGAAATATGGTCTTGGGGGAGAACAGTATCTCCAGTATCAACAAATAAAAATAAAAGTTAAGTAACATAATTCTTATTCAAAAAATGCAGGGCCAGAACAGTATCTCCAGTATTAACAAATAAAATCCATAATCAAATCCAAGATTAATGTAATAAATAACCCACTGCATCCCTCTCAGTTGATGGAAGAGATATTGAAACTCACCAATTCTAGAAAATTAATATCCAAACTCTATAAACTTATATTAAATACCAATACAACAATAACTTTATCAATTGCTAAATGGGAACATTACTTGGCTTTCTCCCCCAACAGCGACTTCTGGAAAGAAATCTGTAGTAATACATTTTCTATGACTAGCAATACAAACCTACAACTAATACAGTACAAGATAATTCACAGGACTCGCATCACTCAAAGGAAAAAATGTAAAATGGGTCTAAGCGACACAGATATATGCTCACAATGCACACTGGGCAGCACCGATGACTATTTGCATGCCACATGGACCTGCCAACCTGTTTGCTCATTTTGGATATTAGTGACCGATAAACTTTCCATCATTATGGGCTCTAGGATTCCTCTGTCTCCATCACTTTGTTTACTGGGTAACACTACAGAAATTGATAATCTTCCGATTAAATACAAAAATCAACTAATTATCTCTAATGCGATCACGCCCACGAGCCGATCACGCTTTTCAAATTCTAAACATCTACGTGAGACGCGCACGCATGTAAACGCCCACATCATCCATAAACAAACGTGAAGAGTTCATCCCGGCTACTTTTTGTTTCTGGAAGAAGACGCAGTGAGTGGAATAACCCAGAATTTACCTCAGAAGAAGAACACAACTCGATGCGTCGAGCAGCTTGATCCAGCGGAGAATATCATTCTGAAGAGTAGCCTAAGATTACTTGCATCTGTTGTTATTGTGTTACTGTGACATAACTTGTACACATTTTACTAGTTAGATTTGTCCCAAACTATAATTCCTGACTACGTGTATGAAATCAAGTGAAACATTTTGAAATATGTGTCATTTCATTGTCTAAATGTCTCACAACGCCAGGATGTTTGTTTAATGTTTTATAACATATAAAACCACAAGATATAAAAGTAATACGAGTGTTAACACTATGAATGATATTAGAGTCTATGAATGTTTGGCACAAAGGTGTTACTGTTCAAGTCTCAGTGTTCAGATCAGTATGTTCAATCATGTGTCCTTGACCTTCACTGTGTATGTTTTTATTATACTGTATTGCAAATAAAATACAAATAATCAAAAACCCACATTATTTTACTATTTTACACTCTTTCTTACCTGCCTCAGTCACATTCATATTGATGGCCCATTATGGGAGGCCCTTTGTCTCTCAGGTGTTGAATCACTAAATATTCACAGCCATTGTGACTCCCTCGCATAAGGGCATTCTATCACAAAACATGTTTTACAAATGTTAAATTCATTATATTGTTTTCTGTGAGCGAGTAAAGGGTGATTTTCACATCATTTTGTAGCAAAAACTCTAGTCTACCACATCCAGTTCTCAAAAGTCTTGTGAACAAATATTCTGTATGTGTTTTATGGCCTTATTTCAGTGACTTAAAAATGTTGCACTAACCATGCATAAACATTGTTTTCTCAAAAACACAAACATGTACTTTTATGCTGCTCACATATTATTGTAGCCCAGTTTGTGCTGAATACAGTGTTATCAGACTTTAACCATTAATATGTTTTTAAAATACTGAAAAAAGCACAAATGTCAGGGCATGTAAAAACTTCTCCAGGGCCCCAAAACACCCTTGGACCCCAGAGGGTTAAAGGGTGGCCCCTTACCTGCCATTGGGCATGCGCTCCTGTCTAGGGCTGTCAAAATAACTGAAAAACTAAATTCGAATTTTGTACTTAAATATGATCAATATTCGAATTATATTCAAATTTAAAAGGCATAATTTCAGTTAGGGGAAAGAAAGCTTTTGGCTTCTCTCGAGGCCACAAGAGGGCACATCGAGCAAAATATTACTAATGCACGTTTCTTCAAAGCAATAAAATAAAATGACTACCTTTGGAAAAAAAGCGCATAATGTTTAAAATAATGTTTATAAAACATATAAAATACAAAGGGCCGAAAGCCAATCACACAGAGTACATTTTTCATTTAAAAACACGAGTTGCAGTGGGATGGGGAAAAAACCCGCCATAAAGTCTCGAGATATGTTTTTTCAAAGTAGAACTTGCATTAATTTCACATGGCTTTCTAAACATGCGGCTCTCTTGTGCGAGACGCGAGTGCAACGGTGATAGATGTCCCTCTAGAAAATACGATAAATATGTCTTCTGTGTGAACGACTTGGTTTCAGTTTTGACATAAGGCAAGGCAAGTTTATTTATATAGCACATTTCATACAGTGGCAGCGGCCGGAGAGCTCTCACAGGAGGAGGAAGACGAGCTGGGCCCACAGGCTTTGGTGGTTGTGGGGCCCGCCGTTTTTTAGTTGATATCTGGGGGCTTGCAGCAAAAGAGTGGGAGAGTCTGGTCCCAGCATACACCAGTTCCTCCATTTTCTGTGAGAAGCTTAGAAGTGGAGATGTTGGAGAGAGGAATAATGTGTCTGGTGAGCGGGGCTCTGGCTCTGTTGTTTTTGGTGGCTGTGATATGTTGTCTTGGCTTCCCTGGCTGTTTTCCAGAAAGTCGTCCTTGGATGTCCTTGGATGACAATTCTCCGCATTGATGTTCTCTTTTTCCGCAATATTTTGAATGAACAACGTAGCAGCGTCGCATCTAGTGGGTTCAACTGGATAGGCTTAAAAAATAACCTGACACCTACATCGTCATTGCATCTTGTGTGCTACCCGACGCACACCTAAAATTCGAATGCAACGTTTTGTTTTTATATTTTAAATTCAAATATTTTAAATTCAAAGTTTTTTTGACATGCCAGACTTGGTGCAATTGGATGCTTCTGCAGAGGTCAGGCATGGATGCCCTTCCCACAGGTGGATCTCAAACATGATATGATGAAAGAGAACTTTGAGTTGAAATGAAATAAGTAATGCATTCAAAACCAAGTGCCGTGTGAGGACAAAGACATCTTTGCAAAGAGGTTTCCTACCCTCTCGAGCGTCTCCAATATAACCATGTTTGAGAACTAGATGCAGATGCTGCCAAATTTTTATAATGGGGTTGTTAGCCAGGTTTCTGGAAGTGGTAAACAATCGATGCTCGAATCCTCTTCGGAAGTGAGTTTAGCATAATCATTCACAAAGTAAAAAAATCTGGAAATAAATAAATGTTGACATAATGCATGAATAAATAAAAAATTAAGTGAATGTATAAATAAGCATGGAAATAAATAATTGTGGAAATAAATGTTGTCATAAATACATTAATTAATTAATTAATACATTTTGAAAAATATAATAATAAATAAATAAGGAAATATAATTTGTAAATATTTTTTAAATAATTTTATTTTTATTTTTTTTTATATTTCAATATGTATTTCACCAAGAATAAAACTGAATACCGCTGACATGTTTTATTATTCGAATGTGTTTCCTTTATGTAACTATCTAAGCACTTTCTGGATTGTAGACAGGACTTTTATTTTGATCTGGTGGCATGACGTCATAAGGCTGCGCCGCACTCCTGCATCTGTGTTTCAGCTGAAGAAAGGTTTGTGTTCTTAATCATTTAAAGTGTTTGAATTCATACAAACGCATTCAGTCTATTTTATAGTGTTTACAAGCGATGCAAAGTTGATAATTATTAAATGTAACATTGTAATATTTTATCTAGCCTAATAATTAACGTTATTTTGTGTGAGTAAAGCACATCCACACAGCATTTATCTATGTAGTCAGATAATCGTAAATACAATATAATACTAAAATAATAATTTAAAAAAATCAGTCATTCATTCTGACCATTTGTGTTGAGAGAAACGGATCTTTCGAAACTCCGAGTCAGTTGCTTCACAAAATGATTCAGTGGTTTGAATCACCGCGCGCTGAAGAGACCTGCTGCTCAGAACAGTGTAAATGCAACAAGAACAAACACAAACATGTGTAATGACAACTTTTACAAACAACTGCAAATGTGTTTTTGTAATGACAAGCTTAAAATACAATAGCAATTTTTAAATGTGTTATCGAATAAATGTAATATATTAATCATTAAGTACCTATTGTTAATCAGAACTAAATAGTAAAAGTTTTGAGTGTTGGCTTATCAGATCATTTAAGTCCATTAACTATCACTCTGACTCCCTCACCAGTGAACTGACTACTGAACTAGTGAGCTGATTGAGACGCGCACAGAGAGATTAAATGTTTTTCTTTTTTTATTTGTTAATTATTCTAATTTTAAACAGTACAAAGTGTCCAAACGCACAGAAAAACTCCTGCTGAAGCGACCGAGATCCACGTGACACACGGTTATTAAAGATGGCGTTTATTAAAGAGGAGAGTGAAAACATGAAGATTGAAGAAACATTCAGAGTCAAACATGAAGATACTGAGGAACAAACAAAGATGGTGTCTATTAAAGAGGAGAGTGAAGACATGAAGATTGAAGAAACGTTCAAACATGAAGATACTGAGGAACAAACAAAGATGGGGTCTATTAAAGAGGAGAGTGAAGACATGAAGATTGAAGAAACATTCAGAGTCAAACATGAAGATACTGAGGAACAAACAGGTTGGTTTTCATTCTCAAAGCTGAACTATCTTATGAACTGTCCTAACTGTTTTAAAGATTACTATCTGCTGTAACGAACAGATGGCTCTGAGTCCAACAGCATCATTATTCCCCATAAAACCAGGCAAGAGTGAAAAGAGCAGGAGCTGCCAGAGTTTAAAAAGACAAGAGGCATGACATGATATTTTATAGCTTTTTATGTGCTACCATATAAAATATATGTATTCATTTTATTTCCATAAACACCAACTCCCCGCCAGGAGATAACACATTTATTTTGCCAATCTGTCCAGAGGTTTTTTTTTTTTAATTACACAATGTGTCAGAACGCTGTTAACACAGGAGTTTGTCCTTGTTTCTTTTCCCCACGTTTCTTTATTTTCTTTCTTCTTTTTTTGCATTTTAACCCCTAGAAGATGTAGAAAAGAGAGCTTGAGATCAGTTTAGAAATTTAGCTGCAAGCAGCAATTAAGGGACCAAGCACAATAGAGGCAGAATGAGGAGCAAGCATGGCAGTGAGCATCAGACCAACCGCAACAATGAGCAGTTAAAGACATTTTTTTTAAGATGATTTTCGTCAAAATGACAGAAAAAACAAGTGCAAATTAGGGCTGCACGATTAATCGAATGCGATTGTTATGCACATTTTATTAAAAAAGCCGGTTCTGTAATCAGCAAGAAATCATCATCACGTGCTTTCAGATGGAGCAGCATTTACTACACATAGCCGTAGTTCACTGACAAGTTACGCAAAAAAAATCGCAGACGATTTTATTGCACGATTATGAAATCGAAGAAATCGCACTGCAATAATGACAGCTGTTTGCGTAGCTTCTCAGTGAACTACGACTCTGTGAAGTAAATGCTGCTCCATCTGAGAGCACGTGAAAATACCACATTTAATAACATGTTTTTACTCCAAACTCACTTCATAACGTCAGTCGAGTGCTTGAAATAAATCCTTCTGTGAGATGATGTGGCTTCTTACACAGAATAAGGCACGCAACATATTTCATAGTATTTAAGCAGTGATAAAGGCATTGCATTATGAATATACTTTATTTTAATGAAAATTATAATAAGAAGAACTCGGATAAACCGTATATTACCGTATATTGCCGTAGTCGTGTGTTTATTAGTCACGTTGAATCAATGAAAGCAGTTGAATCTTCTGTTTATTCAGCTGCAGCGATCCTGGGTTTCTTCTGCGAGGCATATTTGGAGTTTCTCTGGCCCTGGATGGAGATTTACTGCTGATCACAGAACCGTGCTTCACTGAAAGATACGCATGACAATCGCAGCTTCTGTCGAATCGCGATCTCGATTCCATTTCGATTTATCATGCAGCCCTAGCGTAAATATAATCAATAGTAATATGATTTAACAGTTGATCACTTCTGACTGATAGCTGGCGATGTTAATTCAGCGATGTTAAATCGCAAGTTAATTCAGACACCAGCGAGTGTCTGAATTAACTTGCGATTGTGACCTGATGGGAATTCTGATCACCGTATTAGGCAGAAATTTATTAAACGCGATGTTAAATGCTGCATATGCTAAACATTGCTATAATAAAAACACGTTATGCTTATGAAAATACCTGAGACTGCTTGAAGAAGCGGCTATTGTCAACATGGATGTTAAAGTCTTATCCCCAGGATCAGAGTTCTCTCAAACTTGAGGCACAACATAGACAGCAGATCAGCAAATTCAGGCATGAAATCTTCCTTTGTCTTAGGAGGTCTATAGACTGTAACAATGATAGTAGAGATGGGTGCAGAGACACTCAGAACAAGACATTCAAAATAATTAAAATAGGGAATGACCACAGGACTAATTTTGAATTGTTTCTTATACAGCACAATGATACCTGCGCCCCCTTCCACCGGGTCGTGGGGAATCAAATAATCCATAGCCAGTGGGAGGAAGTTCATTAAACAAAAGTCTTTCTGACTGTCAGTGCCATGTTTCCGTTAAGCACACCAAATCAAGTTTTTCTTTCATGATAATATCCAATAAAATCACTGCCTTTTTGTTGTCCATTTGACTTGGCCGAAGAATTAGAAGAAACTAAGAATTTTGCTTCTATGGTTCAAAAGTTATTAGCATAAATCTGAGTGCAAATTTGAACTGTTGGTGGCGCTAGAGGGTTTAAGTTAGAGAATCCAAACTTGCCGTGTTCTCTAGATGTGTGCCAAATTTCACAACTTTCCTGCAAGTGGTTCTACAGGCTTCCATAGACTCGAGCGGAAGAAGAACACCAATGAGTATATAAATATATATATATATATATAAATATATGAAATAAATAAATAAAAGCAAAATCTTTTTTTTTCTGATGTAAGCATCAAAACAATGCCCTACCGTAAATATGTCCCGATCTCAATAAAGTTTACACACGCTTTTGGTCCGTGAATTAGATCTCACTCGAGACGCAAGCTGTCTGTGGAGGTTTGGCCAGGACCGGTTCCAGAATTAAATCTACATATTTTATGTTCCGTCCATTGCCAATCACTGCTATTTCGAGAGTGAGTCCCGCATAAATATGCGGATGTCATTCCCGAAACTTTGCAGGGTGTAGCCTATGTTTCCGAAAAATGAAAGTTTCATACAAATTCTGAATAGATTATATACCCTAGAAAATGCGCAAAGCGCACTCCCTTTATCGCTAAAAAGCGTCACTCATCTTCGTTCATCGCAATCTTACAAACTGCACTTAAAAACTGAGGTGAGTGAATTCTGACAAAACGTTTCTGATTGGCCATTGCGTTCAAGAAATCAACAGATATCTGTGATTGGCTACATTGCTCAATGCTGCAAAAACACGGTGAGGGTATGGCTAAGCGCTCCAATTGCAGCGGCCGACATCAGGGATTCCATGACTAACAAATTGGGGGGGCAATTCCCCCTCAGATTACATGCAACACCTCTTGCAGTTGCTTAGTGGATATAAGATGCAGTTGTATGTTAGGTTTGACACTTTACATGTTTGAATGTTTTGATGTGTTCTGTGTTATTAAACTGGGGTTAACATTTGTTTGTCTTTTTTAACCGTAGACCTGATGGCACTGAAAGAGAAGAGTGAAGTACTGAATGAAATGGAAGAGAAAGATCATGATTTCATAAATGGAGAAAAATCTTTTAGTTGTTCACAGACTGAAAATACTTCCTCAAGAAAAAGGGCTCAAAAGACAGGAAGAAGATGTTATTTCACCTGCCAACAGTGTGGAAAGAGTTTCAGTCAAACAGAAAGTATTAAAAGACACACGAGAATTCACACGAGAGAGAAGCCTTATGTCTGCCAGCAGTGTGGAAAGCATTTCAGTCAAAGAATAAGTCTTAAAAGACACATTAGAATTCACACTGGAGAGAAGCCGTACACATGCCAACAGTGTGGAAAGAATTTCTCTCAGCTTGGAAACCTTGGAGCCCACATGAGTGTTCACACTGGAGAGAAGCCTTACAAATGCCAACAGTGTGGAAGAAGTTTCAACCGGAAAGGTAACCTTCATTGCCACATGACCGTTCACACTGGAGAGAGCCTTTTCACCTGCCAACAGTGTGGAATAAGTTTCACTCAAAAAGGAAGCCTTAACAGACACATGAGAATTCACTATGGAGAGCAGCCTTACACTTGTTCTCTTGATCAACATGAAAACCTTGTAGTCCACATGAGAACTCATAGAGAGAAACCCTACACATGCTCTGAGTGTGGAAAGAGTTTCTGTCAAAAACGACCCTTTGAAGACCACATGAGAATTCACTCTGGAGAGCAACCCTACACATGCCCTCAGTGTGGAAAGAGTTTCAATCATATGCGACACTTTGAAGACCACATAAGAATTCACACTGGAGAGAAGCCTTTCACCTGCCAACAATGTGGAAGAAGTTTCAACCGAAAAGGAAGCCATAACAGGCACATGAGAATTCACACTGGAGAGAAGCCGTTTACATGTGGTCACTGCGGAAAGAGTTTCAGATATAAAACAGGCCTTAAGTCCCACATGAGTTTTCACATATGAGAGAACTGTATTTATGTCATCAGTGTGACATGAGTCATGTAATGACACCAGAGAGAAGCCTTTGCTGTGCCATCACTGTGGAAAGACTTGCAGAAAAAAGACAATCTTGAGGTTTACAGAAGCACGCCTGATATAGTTCAAAATACCTGAGCAGCAGATTTAGGCCTTGTTTACACCTGGGTTTAAAATGTGTTTTGTTTGATCGCATCACAAATAGGCAGTCTCCATATCACCATTTCTTTTGTCCACTTTCGACCACTTCTGTCATTTTTTCAAGGGGAGGGTCAATAGGTGGGTAAATGCATGGGATCTCTGAGATGTGAAATCATGCGATCAAATGAATAGAATATGTTTGTGCAATTTACATGTAGATGCAAAATGGGGGGTGTTAAAGGTCTTTGATCTTTCAAGCTGTTTAATGGCACTCAGCGGGTGTTGCATGCATCAGTCCAAAAGAACTTGAATAAAAAGCGTCCATCCATAAAAAGAAAGTGTCTCACACAGCTCCGGGGGGTGAACAAAGGCCTCCTGTAGCGAATCGATGCGTTTTGTAAGAAATTATCCATATTCAATACGTAATAATCACTTTAATGTAGCTTGCGCTCACTATTGTACACAGAAGCAGTTCTGGGCGGATGACGTATGAGGTCAGCGTTGTGCATGCGCCGGTGAGTTTCGTGAAAACCAACGTTTGTTAACAGGATCAAAGGAAGCAAAGTTTCCTTACTTTAGCAAAGGAAAACCAGTCTCCTCTTGGCTTATATCGAAATCCTCCGACATTCTTCTTTACAAATCCTCGTTTTGTACTTCTAATTAGTGACCATTGTTTTGTTTTGATCTCTCCGCTGCGCTTCCACGTTCGTCACTTCTGAGCGTCGCATGCGCAAAGCCGACCTCATACGTCATCCGCCCGGAAACTGCTTCCGTGTACAACAGTGCGCGCAAACTACATTAAAGTGATTATTACGTTTT
>NW_015536513.1:440707-444386 GCF_001515605.1 Sinocyclocheilus anshuiensis | reverse complement strand
ATATATATATATATAAAATGAAGAAACATTAGTAAGCAGTGCTGGTGATAGTAAAAAGGAGTTAGTAAATATTAAGGGGAGGAATGAAGGGAATTCAAAATTATAGTGCAATTTAAAGAGGGGTACGGCGTAACAGTGTAAACCCAATTGCATTAACAAATGAGTTGAAACAAGCAGGCGAGTTGTGTTTTTACCTGAGTTTGTCTGTCAAGTTTGTCTTGAGCCCATGCCATCTCTGTTGCTGTAGGTACATTTGATTTCATAATGGAATTTTAAATGGTAAGCAACATGTTAATCAACATGTATATTCTTTCATCAGTAAGGTCCAGCCAACTACCAAAATGCCAAAGCAACTCGTTCTCAGTGTAAGATACATTTTGATGCTGCAACAGGAGCTAGATGGCTGAAAGACTAAAGTATCTCTGCTCCTGCAATTAAAATCAGGACTGTCATGATGTATTCATGTTAATTTTTCAAGAACTTTTGTAGCCATATGAAAAAAATAAACTTGTTTAATAAGTGAAGTTGGTAGTGCTGTGTTTGAATTTATTTGAATTAATCATCCTCTGTTGAGATCTTGGTAGATTTAATGACTTGTATTTGACATTGATTTCAGTGTTACTTTTAACACTATGTAGTGCAGATTATATAAACAGTAATATTCATTTTATTAAGCCATTTTGACTAACCCATGGAAGATGTTGACAAGATTGAAAGGGGGTCGCTCAGTTGGGTCCCGCATGGCTGTAGTGGTTGAGATGAGGCAAAATAAGTAACTTAATTAACTGGTCAAACATATAAAAATACAAACAGTACTTGCATTATAATACTGGCATAGATTCACATGCCATTTTAGAGGTATTTCTTGATTTAAAGGCTTTCACAGTACGGAAACTGCACTTTTAAAAGTTTTTAATGATCTCTTATTGATCACAGACTCTGGAGATTCTGCCATACTTACACTTTTTAAACCTCACAGCTGCATTTGACACCATAAATCATAACATTCTGATCTCTCGGCTTTAGAGTGGTTTAGGTCTTATCTGTCTAATAGAAAGTTTTCTGTCCACCTTGAAGAATTTATGTCTCTGTCAGCTCACCTTCCTTGTGGAGTCCCTCAGGGATCTATTTTTGGCACAATGTTGTTTTCCCTTTATGTGCTTCCACTAGAGTCTATTCTAAGGAAGTATGGCATTTTGTTTCATTGCTATGCAGACGACACACAACTTTATCTGCAATTGAAATTAAAAGATATCAGCTGTTTAAAATTATTGTTGGACTGCCTCAATGACATTAAAACTAGGATGGCTTTTTTTTTTTTTTTTCATTTTAATGAGAGTAAAACTGAAATTGTGGTGTTTGGCTTGAATGGTACCCATGTGACCCCTAACACAGGATTGGATTCTTTACTTCCTTACTTTAAATCCTCCATTAAAAATGCGAGCGTAATCTTGGATAGTGATTTTAAACATAACTAGATAAAAAAGTTTGTCAAGACAAACTTTAAGTTGGCTTGAGAAAGCCTGACCAGAAAGTTTGAAAAAGTTTGAAAAGTTTGACGGTCTGAAATAGTTTGAAGTTTAAAGTAGTTTTAAAGCTTAAAGCTTTAAATTTTGAAGGCAATACAGTCTGTCGGATAGATAGATGGATAGATAGATAGATAGATAGATGGAGGCTGGATTCGTAAAGGTGGAAATCGCGTTCGAAAAGGTGGAAAAGTGAGGAAAAAAAATTTTTTGCAAGTGTAATTCATGTTTTGTGAAACTGCAGAAAAATTAAGGTCAAAATAATACAGATTATGTTTATTTTGCGTTAGCATGAAGCTGCAGTTTCATAATACATGAATTAACGTTACACTTATGAAAAACAGTCAAATGCTGCAAATCTTTTTTTCGTGTACTTGAAACACAATTTCCATCTCTACAAATCTTCTCTTGCGTTTGCAAAATTAATTTAGGCTTGCAACCTTGTGTACACTTTTACAAATCTTACCTCGTGCATGCAAATCTTTTGGGCATCATTTTACCTTTATAGAACAGTATTAAAATGTTTCAAACATCCATTCATATTTGTGAATTTGCCGTGGTGTTTATCACAGTATCCTAGACTTAATTGGCAATCTATTTATAAAACACTCAACACTTATACATTTGATGTTAAATATTGATTGAAAATGTTTACGTTATACATGTTTTGTGTACTGCTTTTTTATTTAAATGTTCAGAGTACTTTTTTTGTCATACAAATGTTGTTAAACCTGCTAAGTTCTGTAACTTAATATACTATTGTGATGAAAATGTAAGTAATTATCATATGAGAATGTTGTACTGTCAGTAATATATAGCCTAGGCTGTGTCTGGTGTGTATGTGTGAAAAGCATCAAAACTGACATAACTGAGAATTATCTAATGACTTTAATTGAACCAAATATGAGAAATACAAAGTAAACAGCAGAACTATTGGAAACCAATTGAAAAACATTTACATATAAACAATCAAACCAATTAATCAATTAACTATATTATACAAGCATGAATGCAATAATCTTTTAATAATGGGGGGAAAAAACTACCCCCTTAACCTATTAAATTTTAACACAGAACTTTCTTTTTAAATTATATTCTTTGATGCTTAGCACCTGGTTGTTAATGTTTTATTTTCATTTTCAGTGGCAGCTGTTCCACAAGGTCCTCAATGTCTCCTGAATGCATTGTGTCTGGGACAACGTACTCCTCGTAATCCACCCCCAGAAGGTCAAAAATGACTGGTATTACTATATTTGTGAATACCAGTACACATACTGTTTTATGTAAAACTGAACCTGTTTTATTAGCATGACATGAGCATTAAAAATAATAATAGATAATAATAAAATATACAAAAACAAAAGGCAGATTTATAAGCAAGTTGTGTTGACTTATGTTACCAATATGGCAGATGTGTGTAGTGATGGGAGGGGCTCCAGTTTGAGAGAGACTTGATTTAAAGAAATAATATTATGCATTACATAGTGTACCTTTACAGTGGTGTGTGTGGAAGAATTGAATTGAATTCTTCCATTCTGTTTAGTGTTTGGGCGGAGGTGGGTCAGCTCAACAGTGTCTCCATTTAACAGCTCGATAAGAGCCTCATCTCGCCAAAGAGAAACTTCAACTGCTGTTGATTTGCAGTTTAACTTGAAGTCCAGGACGGGCACTTTACCGAACTGCACCTGCGCCATCCTCACCTCCTGCAACTACAAATCACATACCAGAGGTAACATTATTGGCGTTCTGTTACAGTACAGTACTCAAACATGCTCCCACCACAAAGCATGAAGGTTGCCCACATGTCTTTTATGCTATATTCTGCAGATTTATAATATCCCAAAAAGGATAGTTCAACCCAAAATGAATATTGTCATCATTTACTCACCCTCAAGTTGTTCCAAACTGTATGATTTTCTTTGCTCTTCTAAATCCGAAGGAAGATGTTTTTCTGTTGATGGATACAAATTCTGGCTTCCCAATACATTACAACAAGAGTGATGAGAGAGAGAAAAAAAACAATACGGGACAAACCAGTCACTCTTTAATCAATGCAAGTGCTGTATGCTGGAATAACTGTAATTTATGCCGTCATCACGTGTTGATAGCGCAGGTGAGACCTGAACAGCACACGTTGCTATCTGTGTTTAAAC
>NW_015536513.1:435517-440138 GCF_001515605.1 Sinocyclocheilus anshuiensis | reverse complement strand
TAGGTAGGCGTGGCTGACTCTTAACTTTTATAAAGAATATCTCTTTGGATTTGAGACTTTAGTCTTTGCAACTTTACAGATCTTCTTTATGCACCAAGAACTTGTAACACTCCAAAGAGAAAGGAAAAACTGAAATCGCATCATATGACCCCTTTAAATGTGTGATCACGTAATGACTCTGGTTGTGATGTATTAAAAATGTTGACAATAAAATTGTCAATTGAAAAACGACTTTAACCTAAAAAGTGGCCAAAGCCTCACAGTGTTATAAAATTATAGAGGGAACATTGCAAAAGATTACTATAAACAATTAATACTATCAGTGGCACATAAAGATTGACTTTAAAACCTACCGTGAGCTCATCTTGGTGACTTTTGGCATGTTCTTGAATGAATTTGTACCTAGGAATTTTCATGCTTTAATTTTGAACGAGCAACACATTTTTCAATTTGGGAAATAAAAAAAATCTTAAAAAGTTTGTATCTTTGTATATATTTTGTATCATGAAAGGGCGTTCCTGTAGCGATACCAGTACAATATCTCACGGTTCTCAACCAATCAGATTTGAGAACCAGAACGAACTGTTGTATAAATATAAATATATATATATATATACATATATATATATATAATGTGTGTGTATTTATGTATTTATTTATGTGGAGTTTATTTGCAAAAAAAACGATAAATGCCACAAAAAAAAAAAACGGCATTATTCTCTACATATAGCGCGATCTGAACCCTAAACACGCTTTGTCTAAAAAGCCGGTTTTGTCCACTTTCAAGGCTTTGCGAGTTCACGTTTTACTGCAGAAGCCGACAAGCTCCTTGTTGTTTTTGAACAGAAGCTGATAAGTCCATTTTAGCGAAATCAGCGCGCTGTATTCAGGTCAGGTGACAAGGCTACGTTCAATAAAAAATTACTTATATTAGCGGTGAAATGTCGTCCGATTATGTCAAATGTCATAAGCTCACTGGATGTCATGACAACAAATGTCAAGAAGGAAAAGTTTCAATATCTCGCCTTCGCTTTCATTTCGGACCATCTCCAAAAAGACATTTAAAAACTAAACATATGATTTACAAATAATTAGTTTTCTTGAAATATGAAATTGGGGCGGGACCGGACTGAATTCCCTCGGGGTCCGGATCCGGACCGGAGTCCGGACTTTGAGAAGCACTGCCATAGAAGAACCTTTTGGTCTAAATGGTTCCATAATGAACCTTTAACATCTGAAGAACCTTTCTTTTTCACAAAAGGTTCTTTGTGGTGAAAGAAGTCTCTTCACATTATAAAAAAGTAAGAAAGACATGGTTCTTTAAAGAACCTTTGACTGAATGGTCCTTTGTGGAACCAAAAATGGTTCTTCTATGGCATCACTGTGAAAAACCTTTTAAAGCACCTTTATTTTTAAGAATATAAGAGGGGGAAAAAAACATAAAAATGGCTATATCTATGCAACCATTAGTCCAATTGACACAAAATTGTTATGCAGTGTATGTGTCCAATGTAACACAATGATCTCTTAGCACATTTACATATCTGAAAAAACATGGCCACCATTGTAAAATAAAATTTAAATATCAGTTATACTAGCTTAGCGGACATCTATCAGAATCCAACTCGTTGGCATGTTGGACTCATGGCTCTAAAGCTCTCTAAGAACTTTGAAAGAAATCGGCCACTAGTTGGCGCTAACGAGTTTTATGGCTCTGTAATCACGTGGTGTTTCACACATCCACACAATATGCATATCATTTGATAGACCTCATAATGAGCAACTTTGCCTCAAGAACCATTGCTGTCAATCAAATCGTTCATTAAATATTCTCAATTATGTTAAAAACCTACTTTTGCGAACTAGTCCTAGGTGTTTTGCTCAATCTCGATCAAACCACTGTAGCGCAATTCTCTGGACTCTCTAGATCAATAATTATCAAAAAAATGTTGAATTTTGTCCTTTGGTTAGCTATAACGGGGTCATTTAATAAAGGGGCATGGCCAAATATACCCAAAAACCTATAAAACCTAAACAAAAACTCAAAACTTTACGAAATTTGGTGAAAACGTGACAGATGACTCTTAACAAGCATGCAAAGTTCCATAGACATCGGACCATAAGTGGTGCTATAATTAAAAACACCTCAAAAACACAATATTTCTATAGTTAATGACCTCAAATTGCAAAAAAAAAAAAAATGTCATATTCACACAAACACTAGATCTTCATATAATATGATAGATCTCCTCATTCTGAACAACTTTGCCTTTGGGACCAATGCTGTCAATCAAACTGTTAATTAAATATTTGAGATTATTAAAAACTACTTTTGTGAACTAGTCGTAGGTTTTAAACTCAAAATCAATCAAATTAGTGCAGTGCTATTCTCTCTCTAGGTCTCTCTAGGTCAATAATTATCAAAAAAAAAAAAAGTTGAACATTTGCATTTGGACAACTATAAACCGGTCATTTTATAATATGTTCTTTACATTGCGTACCCAAAGGCCTAT
The DNA here is from genome assembly GCF_001515605.1 of Sinocyclocheilus anshuiensis. Taxonomy (NCBI): domain Eukaryota; kingdom Metazoa; phylum Chordata; class Actinopteri; order Cypriniformes; family Cyprinidae; genus Sinocyclocheilus; species Sinocyclocheilus anshuiensis. The sequence continues at coordinate 437,625 of NW_015536513.1, read as the reverse complement.
AAATCCTAAAAGAAAGCCCACAACTTCTCTCAAAACTGTGAAAAATGATGCATAATTTTATTCTAAACAAGCATGCAAAATTTAAGAGAGATTTGGCAAAAAAAAAATTTAAAATTTAAAAATAAAATAAAAACACAGTGTTGTATGAGAAATTGCAATTATAACCACTAGATGGCAGCGGAAGACCACTAATGGGCTCATTAAATGTACTAAAACAGTACTGTTCATAGGTTTGCTTATGGATTCATGCTTATTAGACATTATAGAATCACTGTTATAACATTTAAAATCACATTGAATCAAAGTTTACCATTTTGTTCATACAGACATATCAGTTTTTACAATTATGCCAGATTATGATTACAGTGAAACCTGAAAATGACATATACACTCTTAAAAAGAGAAGACTTGCAATAAGTTTTGTGCAACCTATCATTTATTTCAAATATCTATATCTGCAACAAAATGTGTGTGCATGTATGTCTGTGTATGTGTGTATGTGTCTGCGTCTGTGTGTGTAAGCATGCTTATTGAGTATTAATATACTAGTTTAATCATTTCATTTCAGTGTGTGTGTCTGTGAGCCTATTCTCCATATTGGATGTCTTTTACTGTCAGCCATACATCCAGGTTGGCCAAGACCAACTTAAACACCTTAAAGTGCTTGAAACCCGGTAATCGCTGCTTGCAGCTATATTAATTTTTATGTTTTTTTTTAATTCATTTATAATCATTTATTCACATATTTTATAATCATTAGTTTCATTAATTCATATGATTTATAATTTGATTATTCTTAATTATTTATCATTATATAATTTAAGTATTTTTATTGATTATTCATTTATTATGTTTATTCATTTATTATGTTTCTGTATATTTCTTATTAATTTGTCCTTGCTTATGCATTTTCATTGTTGTTTAGTCTCATGCTTGTGGGGTTTCATGAACTGTTTTGTCTGTATGAATAAATAGGAATATTTATGGAAACCCAAGGTTTATGGGATGTTGCTGTGAAGCAGTTTTGGTATAACAGTACATGTTGAATTTGTGCTGGTCAGACGAAGTTTGTTCAATAAACTCTTGTTACTTTTTACCATCATCACTTCGTCTCCTGCTTTCATATGATTTATAATTTGATTATTCTTAATTATTTATCATTATATAATTTAAGTATTTTTATTGATTATTCATTTATTATGTTTATTCATTTATTATGTTTCTGTATATTTCTTATTAATTTGTCCTTGCTTATGCATTTTCATTGTTGTTTAGTCTCATGCTTGTGGGGTTTCATGAACTGTTTTGTCTGTATGAATAAATAGGAATATTTATGGAAACCCAAGGTTTATGGGATGTTGCTGTGAAGCAGTTTTGGTATAACAGTACATGTTGAATTTGTGCTGGTCAGACGAAGTTTGAACATTGAGACATAAGCAACTAAGATTGTTCAATAAACTCTTGTTACTTTTTACCATCATTACTTCGTCTCCTGCTTCTGCTCTTCTCTGGCTTTCCTCAGTCAACACTTGTTTTGGGTATTTTTGGATACCAGACTAGACTTGCTGTTAACAGCGTTTAGATATTAACTGCGCTGCTGACTAGTTGTTCTGTTACTGGACAAACTGATATTTTCTGACGGGATCTGGCGTCCGGGGCTGGATTCTAATTATTATCTAGCGTGGAGACCCGATCTAACACAGTGGAAATTTATTACAGGGATCATGAAAATTGCATATTATTTTTTTATTTAGTACTGTCCTAGTTAAGCTATTTCACATAACAGATGTTTTACAGACAAAATAATAACTGAATTTATAAAAAATGACCCCGTTCAAAAGTTTACAAACAGAATTTGGTAACAATAAATAAAACATTAAAACATTTCACAGGGCCCTAAACATGTAATATTTGTTAAACTTTTAATAAATTGATGTCAAATTGTTTAAGTTTCATGATTTTAATTAATCAAAATGCCGCTGCAAGATTAATCTTTAATGAGCCGAAAAGAAGGCACGTCGCACCTCTGTTCATCAATTTGCACTGGCTACCAATAGCTGCTCGCATAAAATTCAAGGCATTAATGTTTGCCTACAAAACCACCACTG
>NW_015536513.1:433600-435472 GCF_001515605.1 Sinocyclocheilus anshuiensis | reverse complement strand
TTCAAAAGTTTACATACCCTTGAATCTTAATACTGTGTGTTGTTTCCTGGATGATCCACGACTGTTTTTCTGTTTTGTGATAGTTGTTCATGAGTCCCTTGTTGGTCCTGAGCAGTTCAACTGCCTGCTGTTCTTCAGAAAAATCCTCCAGCTCCTGCACATTCTTTGATTTTCCAACATTTTCTGCATATTTGAACCCTTTCCAGCAGTGACACGGACTTGGTTCAGGTTTCTTTATTTTATACCCACTGGCAAATTCATTTTCAGTGGACAAGTTCAGGCTATTTCTCATACATATCATAACACTCTAAAAACAGAACCAAACACTAAAACTTTATAATCACCCATTAATTCATCTTATTACTATCAAAGTCTGAGAAAGGAAAACTTGAAATCGCATCATATGACCCCTTTAACTGTTCCCTGCTGGTGGAATGACCTGCCCAACTCAATCCCAGCAGTTGAGTCCTTAATTGAAACGCCTCTCGGGCATGCAAGTGCAGCTCCTATCTCTTTGAATGGGGAAACATCAAATTCTCCTAAACTGTTCGCTAAGCTTACGATTAAATTTAAATTTGAAATCACTAATGAAATCTGTCAACAACTGTGTCATAAATGTTGTTTCTTTTGCTCAAATAGCGTTATAAAAAGCTTTTTTTTTCAGGCTAGATTAGCCAGTGCGTATGCGCAGTCCTGAGCACATGTCTCAAGAGCACTGGAAGTGACACGTCTTGGGTATTCTTATAGTCTTTGTTACTATTCAACCTGCTGGACCATTTCACAATTATTTGCACTTATATATTGTTGCTCTTTTGTTAGTTTTGACTGCTTTTATTGTCCTAATTTGTAAGTCGCTTTGGATAAAAGCGTCTGCTAAATGACTAAATCTAAATGTAATTAGACATGCTTTTTGACTAATAAAATTTTATTTAACCATTAAAAAGGAGTCGTAACAAAAAGCCGTAAACCTAGGGGAAACACTAAATACCTAATGTTAATCAAAACTGTATAGTAAAATAAAGTTTTAAATGTTTGTCTAATCAGATCATTTAAGTCCATTAACTCTCACTCTTGACTCCCTCACCAGTGAACTGACTACTGAACTAGTGAGCTGATTGAGAGACACCCAGAGATTTGTTTATTTATAATTTTTTTATTTTCTCTGTGTTAATTATTCTCATCTTAAACAGGACAAAGTGTCCAAACACACAGAAAAACTCCTGCTGAAGCTGAGATCCACGTGACTCACGATTATAAAGATGGAGTTTATTAAAGAGGAGAGTGGAGACGTGAAGATTGAAGAAGCATTCAGAGTCAAACATGAAGATACTGAGGAACAAACAAAGATGGAGTTTATCAAAGAGGAGAGTGAAAACTTAAGGATTGAAGAAACGTTCACAGTCAAAGATGAAGAACAAACAGGTTGGTTTTCATTCTCAAAGCTGATCTATCCTACGAACTGTCCTGTACATTTTCTCAATTCATTTTTGTTTTTGTACACTGTCTGCCCTCCTGCAGCTCTCTTTTTTAAAGGATTTCAGCTTAATTTATTGCGTCATTTAATTTTTTTTCTTAAAGTTCTCTTAAAGGCCATTTTCTACTCATATTTCAGTACTCTGATTTAAAGGGTTGTCTCATTTCATATTTAAATGTCCATGTTCACTGCTAGGACTGAGTAACATTTTTGCATATGAAATAGATAAATAAAAGTTGTCTAACTTGCTCTGATATCATGCTGACATAAGCAAAATAAACTCTGGCGACAGCAGTTGCTTTCACCCGACTAGGGCTGCTCCCTAATAGTCTACTGAATGTTAGTCTACGATAAGAGGCTTAGTCGCAGGTCCGGCTCCACAATCAAATCACTGAGGG
>NW_015536513.1:429157-433487 GCF_001515605.1 Sinocyclocheilus anshuiensis | reverse complement strand
ATATATATTTGCGGTATAAGTACCAAAAACCATCTCAATATATTTTTACAGCTCCTTTCTCAGGAGCTCTGCTGAGAACAGGTCGAGTTTGGCCTTGTCTAGTTAATATTCATGAGCCTCTCTTCTGATTGGCCTGTTGTTTTCTGAGTGACGCATAGCCAGGCCAACCACAGGTAACTAGGGTCATGTATGCTGTAGCCTGCTGTGGATTGGTGATACTCAGAAGTAAGGTCAATAGAAACACTGGTAACGATGGTCACTGCTGAGGGAAATGTTGTCCGGCCTTACATGTTTGAGCCGAACTCAGACCCCGAATCGGCGACGACAGGAGACAACCAACTACCTCCTCAAACGCACTCACAACAGGATGTTTCAGAATGGTAATTCATGTTGTTTTTTTTGCAGTTAATACAAACCTGACCAGCCGAGCGTTTGCGATCATGTGAACTTGAAGTTGTGTCTCACTTCATATTTAAATGTCCATGTTCACTGCTAGGACTGAGTAACATTTTTGCATATGAAATAGATAAATAAAAGTTGTCTAACTTGCTCTGATATCATGCTGACGTAAGCAAAATAAACTCTGGCGACAGCAGTTGCTTTCACCCGACTAGGGCTGCTCCCTAATAGTCTACTGAATGTTAGTCGACGAGAAGAGGCTTAGTCGCAGGTCCGGCTCCAGAATCAAATCACTGAGGGTGCTCTGTCTCTTTCTCTCTCTCTCTCTCTCTCTCTCTCTATATATATATATATATATATATGTATATGTATATGTGGCGTCTGTTGCGCTCCATTCATAATCACTAAAAAGCTGTCACTCATCATAGTACATCGCGATCTCACAAAGATGCGTTATTATCAATACTGACGTCAACTTTTTACGAAAGTCACAACGGTTCGTGAAAAATCACAGCTACTTTATGCAGGCTGTGAGAATTTAACTATGGACTGACTGTTTTGAAACTTATATGGTAGTTACATAGCACCTAGACCTCCGTTATCATGAAAAAAGCCAGGAAATTTCAGTTTTGACAATATGGGACCTTTAATAGAGTTCTGGCTCTTTAAAGATAAATTCCCATACCAGGACACCAAAGAAAATGTCAAAATAGATTCGATAACAGCACGATAAAACAAAATCAACAAGTGTTTTATCAATTTGAAATATGCACAGTTTTCTTAGAAAGAACAGACGTTGATGCTCCTTTTTATACACAGCTGCGCAGTTGGCTTTAATACTCAACTTTGAATCAATGATTGTCCCCAAGTATTTATAAGATTGCACACACTCCAGTTTGACCCTTAATGGATGTGTCTTCATGCATAGAAACATATCCTTGTGCTGAATGCATAAATACATTTGGAAAAATATAATAAATACTTAAGGAAATAAAATTATAAATATAATTTGTAAATATTGTAAAAAATTATATATTTTTTTAATTTCTTCATATATATTTCAATATGCATTTCACCAAGAATAAAACTGAATACCGCTGACATATGTTTTATTATTCTTACGTGTTTCCTTTATGTAAATATCTAAGCACTTTCTGGATTGTAGACAGGACTTTTATTTTGATCTGGTGGCATGACGTCATAAGGTATATATATATATATATATATATATGTATATGTATATGTGGCGTCTGTTGCGCTCCATTCATAATCACTAAAAAGCTGTCACTCATCATAGTACATCGCGATCTCACAAAGATGCGTTATTATCAATAAAGTTCTCTACGCTGCACAACGAATCTCTTATTTACATCGCGTCAACACTTTGATATAATGAGATGATTCATGCTGAACACAATACCTGAACAAAAACTCCGGCGATTTGAGCGTGAGTGGATTCTAACTTAAATGCCTCTGATTCAAGAAATCAACAGATGTCTGTGATTAGCTACATTGCTCAACGCTGCAAAAACGCGTTGAAATGGAAATCGATCTCCAGAGCGCAAACCATAACGCACTGGATAGTTTGCCAAATCTGCAGTAAAATGCCATTAATACAGCTTTAACTGAGGGTGCTTAGCACCCTCTAGCACCCCCGTAGAACCAGGCCTGCTTAGTCGACTAACATTTTACTAGTTGGCAAGTCACAGAAAAAAAAAATGGTCCATGTCCATGACGGAGAGATCATTAACAGCTGCTCCTTGAGGTAATTACAGTGTATTAGGCAGGAAATCAAGACAGTCTCCTATCATTCATTAATCTCACATATGGCTTATCATTTTGAAGTAAGTAGTGGTAGTTTTACACGGCCACTCTCTCTAACATGAATAAAGCGAAATGTGCGCTATTAGGGTGCATTTCTGAGTGCTTGTGCAGATTGTGGAAGCTATTAAGGTGTTTACTGCATGACATTAAGGTGTCGGCGCTATTACAGGCATTTTCCCTGATAACAGGGGAGACAAATGTCATCATTTTTGTTCATGCAGATAAGAGGAATACATCATTCGAAACTGAAGAATCTACTTTTATTTGTGTTCTCACAATATCAACAAAACGTTGTGCTTTTGTAAAATAAAGGATGGACCCTTTCCCCCGAAATGCAAAACGTTGTGCTTTTGTAAAATAAAGAATGGACCCTTCCCCCGAAATGCAAAACGTTGTCTTTTGTAAAATAAAGAACTGACCCTTCCCCCGAAATGCAACTAACACCTCAAAAGGGCAGAACAGGCCTCTGGTTCCATGGCAACCAAAGACAAACCATCTGATAACACTAATTTTATTGCTCAAAGGAATGCGGGCAGAGCAACTCTCACTCAAACAGACCCATAATGCCAATAAAAATGGACTCTTCTCTAATTAATTCATAGGAAAACCTTTTTTTTTTGAATGAACACATTTCAGGTCATTGTGTATGTTGTTACTGTTCTTGTATATTGTCTTTTGTATTGTATACTGTTTTATGCATGCTTATGATAGAACCACTCGTTCATGTAATCTTACCTATATGTAATCTTACCATGTTTAGTATCTATGAATTCGTCTTCTGATGATCTAAACGAGTTTTATAGTGTTTACAAGCGATGCAAAGTTGATAATTATTAAATGTAACATTGTAATATTTTATCTAGCCTAATAATGAACGTTATTTTGTGTGAGTAAAGCACATCCACACGGCATTTATCTATGTAGTCAGATAATCGTAAAGCCTCTGGTTCCATGGCAACCAAAGACAAACCATCTGATAACACTAATTTTATTGCTCAAAGGAATGCGGGCAGAGCAACTCTCACTCAAACAGACCCATAATGCCAATAAAAATGGACTCTTCTCTAATTAATTCATAGGAAAACCTTTTTTTTTTGAATGAACACATCAAACAACTGCAAATGTGTTTTTGTAATGGCAAGCTGAAAGTACAATAGCAATTTTTAAACGTGGAATTTATTAAATATACTTATCTTTAAATACAGTGTTTCCCCTGCCATTATATTAGGGGGGTTAATTTTGTTTAATTATATTTTCTCTATAGCGCCAGATCACAACAGAAGTCATTTAAAGTTGCCTTTCCGATAGAACAGGTCTATCTATACCTTGTTCTTTTATTAAACAAACTAAATAGCCTTATGTTTTTTTATCTTATTTACACAATGGCATGTCATTTCGGTCTCTACGTTACATGGTTGCGCTCTCTGCATCACGCACAGTGGCATACACACACTCCCACTAGTATTTGTAAATATTAAGCCGCAAAACGATTCATATTTAAATGAATTCTGCGTGTCTCTGTGTCAATGACTGGCGCAGACATGCGGTTTTTTTTTTACCACGTCTTTAGCGTCTGCGTCCACTTTAGCGTCCACTAACAAGGACATAAATACATGAACAACATCTCCAGAACTGCTCTGAGAGTCACTTCATGAGCATTTGACCGTTTCATTTGAGTAAAACTATCATCATGTCATACACACACAGAAATGTAAAGGAATTCACGGCAACCCGTCAAAATAAAAGTTTGGTTTAACTTTAAGGCATTGCGGCAGAAATATATTACTATTGTTCAGTAGAATGTACGTAACAGGCTGCTACTACTACTACTAAAATGATCAAAACCTTATTTTTAAGGAATAATCATACAATATTTCTTCAATGTTTTAATTGTAATATTAAATGACCTTTATTTTCCAAAAAATAAAATTTGTTTCATTTTCATTACTTAAAAAGATAGATTGAATGAATGTTTTATACCTTATAAAAATGTAAATACACAACAGAATTTCTGAGCAAAAAATCATAAGGCTATTGTAAGAATAAATGAAACTTGTTTTATGCTTTCAAATAATTAGACATGCTAAAACAGAATTTGGTTACAATA
>NW_015536513.1:427397-429111 GCF_001515605.1 Sinocyclocheilus anshuiensis | reverse complement strand
GCCTTGACTTTCCATTCACCAAAGATCCTAGGATCTCAGCTGATGTCTCTCTTAGCTCTTTTTCACTTTCCACTGGGAAGAAACTCCCAATCACCATCGAGTCAGAACAGCTTTGGAGTTCATCACTCTTCAAACCCGGAAGAACGTGATCACAAGTCCAAACCCTTGAAACCATCAAGACTTTCATCCGAGACTGCATCCGGACACTCGTCGACGACCAAGGCAATGCAAGTATCGTACATTTAACTAAACGAAACAGAGACCCCGTTGTAAAACGGCACTGATGGTTTTTAACTCGGATGGTTCTGACTGATTTTCCATAACTGCATTCTCTGGTTTCTCTAATGGCTTCATTCATCCACTTTAGCTCCCCTTTTGTATGTCCGCATGAGTTTATGTATGTTTGTATGTTATACAATATTTCTTCAATGTTTTAATTGTAATATTAAATGACCTTTATTTTCCAAAAAATAAAATTTGTTTCATTTTCATTACTTAAAAAGATAGATTGAATGAATGTTTTATACCTTATAAAAATGTAAATACACAACAGAATTTCTGAGCAAAAAATCATAAGGCTATTGTAAGAATAAATGAAACTTGTTTTTATGCTTTCAAATAATTCTGATTTGCTACAAGAGGAACGTCTGTACTTCCTCAACAGACAACGAAACAGCCAGTTTTTGGTTGTTTAAAAAAAAGGTGCGCTCGTTCAAAACAGTTGCGTTCAATCCTTCGCTGGCTGTGCTGATTTAAATCTAGAGGTTCAGTGATGCAGGTAGTGACGATTCTCTTCAGCCAATCAGTGATCAGCAGAGTTTACACGTCACGTTTTGGTAACGGTACGGTTCGCTTGGAACCTCAACCGAGGTGGTACTGAAAAAAGTACCAGGTACTGTACCAGGCATGGGCCAGTATGAGATTTTGATGGTATTGTCGTTACAGCTCTAAAATATGTTATTTTTAAATGATTGGGTAAAAAAATATATATATTTTCTCGCTGAACACAATATATTTTGTTTTTGAGCAACATACAGAATATTAGGAACAGTAGAATTTGTTTATTTTTTTCTTTGATTTGTTTCCTAAAAATAAGAAAAATAAAGACTGACATCTTTATTTAACCTAAATCTGTAGTTACAGTTATTTAATTTTAGTTATATAATTCATATACATATCATTTCATATCATATAGTTATATAATTTCATACACATTTTTGATTTAATAATAACCCAATTTGAAGCAAAAGCATAATGTTCTGACTAGCTTTGTGAAATTATACTACATGCCTGAACGAAGCAAACAGCAGATGCTCTGAATGAGATGCAGATTCACTGTCTGACAGCAGGAGGCGCTTCTGGAACACCAGATACGGCGTTTCCTTGGTTACCGGTGTAAACAAAGCAGCACTGTGCTAAAACACTGCTTTAATATGAACTATAGAGACGAGATTAAAAGAAAATACCATGTATACTTTTATGAAGACAGTCAGTTCCCCTCAGAAACACATTCATATAAACCCCCAAATCTTCCAATAGTTCGTGCATCATGAACAGTGAGTGATCTGCCTGCTACAGTATTTTTCTCTGTGCGTCCGTCTTCAACGTCTCTGGCCTGTGTTAATGGGCGTTTACAGACTTCATATTTTCACATAAATGACATTTTGGAAAACGATTGCATTGCAACGCAGTTTGTGCAAGTCCAGAACAGAGA
>NW_015536513.1:427071-427331 GCF_001515605.1 Sinocyclocheilus anshuiensis | reverse complement strand
ATTAACCTAATTAACCTAAATCTGTAATTACAGTTATTTAATTTTAGTTATATAATTCATATACATATCATTTCATATCATATAGTTATATAATTTCATACACATTTTTGATTTAATAATAACCCAATTTGAAGCAAAAGCATAATGTTCTGACTAGCTTTGTGAAATTATACTACATGCCTGAAAGAAGCAAACAGCAGAAGCTCTGAATGAGACGCAGATTCACTCTCTGACAGCAGGAGGCGCTTCTGGAACACCAG
>NW_015536513.1:419968-427022 GCF_001515605.1 Sinocyclocheilus anshuiensis | reverse complement strand
ATTCATATAAACCCCCAAATCAATATTGAGGATTTTCTTCCAATAGTTTGTGCATCATGAACAGTGAGTGATCTGCCTGCTACAGTATTTTTCTCTGTGCGTCCGTCTTCAACGTCTCTGGCCTGTGTTAATGGGCGTTTTTACAGACTTCATATTTTCACATAAATTACATTTTGGAAAACGATTGCATTGCAACGTAGTTTGTGCAAGTCCAGAACAGAGACGAGTTGCTTGCAATAAAACAAAAAACGGCCGGTTGCCGGTCGCGCAAGTTCCAGGGGAAGCTCCTTAAGTTCGGCCATCCTACACACACGTGACTGACCGCTCACTCGCACCAACAGGAGGAGGGTCGTGTTACTCTCTCTACACTGCACTCAACCTGAGGGATTCCTACACTTTCAGTCTTTGAGGAGACATGAAAAACAGCGCATACCGCAGGAACGGTATAACGGAAAATATTAGCGGTTTTGAAACCGTGAAATTTTCAAATCGCGTTATACCTTGAAACCGGTAATCGGCCCATGCCTATACTGCACCCAGTAGAAAACCCCACATAAGTGAACTACCGAACGGTACCGTGCCATGCAGTGGAAAAGCGCCAAGAGAATAACTCCTCTTGGAGTGACTTTCTGCTTTGTAACTGCAGATCTTTTTCATACTCAAACAGCAACATTATGCACTAAAGAAAGTTGAAAGTGTAAAATGCATAAAATGACCCATTTAAACATATATGGTGTTGGCTATTTTTGTATCATTCACTGCAAAAAGTAGCGAATGTGTTCAGGGACAACACGTGTCAAATTTAACAGTTTGTGTGTTAAAACGGATGACACATCTATTGTGTAAGGCAATTAAACCCAGAATGTGTCACTTAAAATCCTTAAGTGTTATGTGCAACTGAAAAAAAAAACAGAAACCACCAATGAATGCATTAATGTAACAAAAATATAAAACATTTGTAATTCTACAAAATCAAAACAGGCAGATGTAAAAATGTTAGCCTTTAAATTTATGGTCAAATGTTGTCAGGGTGTCGGTGCCGATAGCCTTGTGGATAGTGCGTCGACTTAGTGCAACTGCGTTCATGGCGACCTGTGTTCGATTCCCACCTTGAGGTCCTTTGCCGCTCCCATCTCTCCACCCAATGCTCACCCTCGAAGCTTCTCCTGGCTATTCCAAGCTCTATCATAGCAGTCAACGGGTGTTGCAGTTGAACAGGTCCACAAGTCGTCAAATAAAGCACGCGCATCCATAATAAAAAGGGCCTCACACGGCTCCGGGGGGGTGAATAAAGGCCTCCTGTAGTGAATGCATGTGTTTTTTTTTTAAGTGACGTGACATGTGGCCAAGTATGGTGACCCATACTCGGAATTAGTGCTCTGCATTTATCCCATTTATCTGCATTTATCCCATCCAAAGTGCACACACACAGCAGTGAACGTGCGGTGCCTTGCTCAAGGGCGCCTCAGTCGTGGTATTGAAGGTGGGAGAGAGCGCTGTACATTCACTCCCCCCACCTACAATCCCTGCCGGTACGAGACTCGAACCCGCAACCTTTGGGTTACGAGTCCGACTCTCTAACCATTAGGCTAGAGGTTAGCCTCTAGAGGTTAGAGGTCGTGGTATTGAAGGTGGGAGAGAGCGCTGTACATTCACTCCCCCCACCTACAATCCCTGCCGGTACGAGACTCGAACCCGCAACCTTTGGGTTACGAGTCCGACTCTCTAACCATTAGGCCACGATTTCCCCCGGTTTTGTAAGAAAAATATCCATATTTCAAACGTAATAAACACTTTTCTATCACTTCCGTCAACTGTCATACGTGGAAGCCGTGCTGGGGGATGACGTAAGATAAAGAAACTTTACTTCCTTTGCTCCTATAAACAAACTCGTGAGACTAGCATATCTCAGAGGCGCACGCGCTGCGCAGAAGTGCTGCGTCATCTGCCGGAACAGCTTCCGTGTATGACAGATACCGGAAGTTAGAGAAAAGTGTTCATTGAAATATGGTTATTTTTCTTACAAAAACACATGGATGCACTATAGGTGTCACGATCACCAACTGGAGTGCCCATGAGCTCCACCAGTGGGCACTCCATCCCTGACTTTTGCCATTCACCCTGGACTACATTCCCCATAATCCTTTGCCAGACTCATCTATTGCACCACCTGTCTCTCATTAGATCTCATCATTAGTTCACAGCTGTCTCACATTAGAAGGACTTTAAAAGATGCACACACACTCAAACACTTCGCTGCTGATTGTTAAGCCTGTAATGATTCCTAGTTTCTGTGTTCCTGCCCGTGTTTCCTTGTTTTGCCTTGCCTTGCCTTGCCTTTGTGTATTTTGGATCTTGGACTGTTTATCTGGTTTTTATGATTGTTTTGCTGCCTGCCCTAACCATTGCCTGTTTACGGATTACTCTTTGTCTTTGCCTGGGATATTATTGTTTGCTGGTACTGGACCCTGCCTGTCTGACCACATTTACGAATAAAGCCTGCATTTGGATCCTCAACGCCGTTGTCACTACGCCTCCTTCGTTACAGAATCACCAGCCATACCCGGATCCAGCGGCTTTTCGAGCATTCCAGGCCAATCATGGACACAGTGCTTCGGCAAAGAGATTTGTCTATTGAGGATTATGTTCATCAATTTTGTGAGTTGTCCTATCAAGTGCCTTTTGGTGAGATCATGTTAAAGGACCTTTTCCGTTATGGACTTAATGAACCAACAAAATCATGGTTACCTGAAGGGAAATTTAACTGTAGTTTAAGGGACATTATGGACTATGCTCTCTTGTTATGTGGTTCTCCTTTCACTGTGGGAGAGGCAGAGGACTTTAAAGCCCCAGAGACTTTTCAACAAAATGGCCACCAGCACAGAGATTGTTAACAAGATGACTGCCAGCCCAAAGTCTCTCCACAAAATGGCTGCCAGCCTGGAGGCTGTTCACAAAAGTTTGCTGGTACTGGACCCTGCCTGTCTGACCACGTTTACGAATAAAGCCTGCATTTGGGTCCTCAACTCCGTTGTCACGACGCCTCCTTCATTACAGAATCACCAGCCATACCCGGATCCAGCGGCTTTTAGAGCATTCCAGGCCAATCATGGACACAGTGGACCAGCTACTGCACCTTCGGCAAAGAGATTTGTCTATTGAGGATTACGTTCATCAATTTTGTGAGTTGTCCTGTCAAGTGCCTTTTGATGAGATCATGTTAAAGGACCTTTTCCGTTATGGACTTAATGAACCAACGAAATCATGGTTACCTGAAGGGAAATTTAACTGTAGTTTAAGGGACATTATGGACTATGCTCTCTTGTTATGTGGTTCTCCTTTCACTGTGGGAGAGGCAGAGGACTTTAAAGCCCCAGAGACTTTTCAGAAAATAGCTACCAGCACAGAGACTTTTCATTAAATGGCCACCAGCCCAGAGACTGTTAACAAGATGACTGCCAACCCAAAGTCTCTCCACAAAATGGCTGCCAGCCTGGAGGCTGTTCACAAAATGGCCACCGCTCCTGAGTCTCGTCCCGTCATGGCCGCCATTCCAGAGCCTGCTCACGTCAAGCCTGCCAAGCCAGAGTCTGCTCAAGTCAAGCCTGCCAAGCCAGAGCCTGCTCACGTTTCAGCTGATCTTCCAAAGCCTGAGTCATGTCAAGTCACAGCTGATCTCACTGAGTCTTATCATGTCTCAGCTGATCGTCCAGAGTCTCGTCACGTCACAGCTGATCGTCCAGAGTCTCGTCACATCACAGCTGATCATCCAGAGTCTCGTCACGTCACAGATGAACGTCCAGAGTCTCGTCACGTCACAGATGATCGTCCAGAGTCTCATCACGTCATAGCTGTCATCCCAAGCCACGCAGACTCAGTGGTCCCGAGCCACGCAGACTCCGTGTTCTCAAGCCTGCCGGCTGCTACTCACTCCAGTTCCCCAGGCACAGCACCGTCAGTCTTGGAGATAGATGATGTACTCTCTGTCCTGCCAGTTATGGCTATGGCCATTCTCTGTGTTTGGGCCGCACACACCACCGTAGTTTCCCCAGAGGTTGCAGCTTCCACTGCAGGACCTCCCAAGGTGGTGGCGCCCACTCTAGTCTCTAAGTTTACCCCAGATCCCTCTCCAGTCCTTGAATCTGATCCAGAGCCCGCTCCAGTCCCAGAGCCTGCTCCAGTACTCAAATTCATACCCGAGCCTGCTCCAGTCCCAGAGCCTGCTTCAGTACTTGAATTTATCCCCGAGCCGGTTCTAGTTCCAGAATCCATTTTGGTTGCTTGGTAACAGACCTGAGAGTGGATTGTCGAGCTTGATAATGCAATTTAAGATTTCCTAACTAGAGATAAGATACGATTTTGTAAGATAGGATAAGAATCCCAAATCAAGTTAAGATGTGCTTCTGTAATACAAATTTGTGAAAAATCCTAATTTAACATCATAGCTTAAGTTAAGACCTAAGATAAGAAACTTTCTGTAATACGCCCCCAGAAGAAGAAGAACAATGATTACATTAGGTGCCTACGCACCTTCGGTTCTTGGCCCCTAATTAATTAGATCTGGGTCAAACTGGTTTTTTTTTTTTTTTGCTTTTTTAAAGAGGGTTTCAATGTCAGCTTGCTAGTTTTTGAGATGTCCTAAATAAGTGAGGAGTTAGCAATATTGGGAAGGGTTTCTCAGATTACATGTAACAGCTTTTGCAGTTGCTTAGTGGATATAAGATGCAGTTGTATGTTAGGTTTGACACTTTACATATTTGAATGTTTTGATGTGTTCTGTGTTATTAAACTGGGGTTAACATTTATTTCTCTTTTTTTACCTTAGACCTGATGGTACTGAAAGAGGAGAGTGAAGTACTGAATGAAATGGAAGAGAAAGATCATGACTTCATAAATGGAGAAAAATATTTTAGTTGTTCACAGACTGAAAAGACTTCCTCAAGAAAAAGGGCTCAAAAGACAGGAAGAAGATGTTATTTCACCTGCCAACAGTGTGGAATAAGTTTCACTCAAAAAGGAAGCCTTAACAGACACATTAAAGTTCATACTGGAGAGAAGCCTTACACCTGCCAACAGTGTGGAATAAGTTTCACTCAAAAAGGAAGCCTTAACAGACACATTAAAGTTCATACTGGAGAGAAGCCTTACACCTGCCAACAGTGTGGAATAAGTTTCACTCAAAAAGGAAGCCTTAACAGACACATTAAAGTTCATACTGGAGAGAAGCCTTACACCTGCCAACAGTGTGGAAGAAGTTTCAACCGGAAAGGAAACCTTAACTCCCACATGACCGTTCACACTGGAAAGAAGCCTTACACCTGTTCTCGGTGTGGAGAGAGTTTTGATCAACATGAAAACCTTAAAGTCCATATAAGAACTCATAGAAAGAAACTGTACACATGCCCTCCGTGTGGAAAGAGTTTCTTTCAAAAACGACACTTTGAAGGCCATATGAGAATTCACTCTGGAGAGCGACCCTACACATGCCCTCAGTGCGGAAAGAGGTTTAATCATAAACGGCGCTTAGAAGACCACATAAGAATTCACACTGGAGAGAAGCCTTACACCTGCCAACAGTGTGGAAGAAATTTCAACCGGAAAGAAAACCTTAACTCCCACATGACTGTTCACACTGGAGAGAGCCTTTTCACCTGCCAACAGTGTGGAATAAGTTTCACTCAAAAAGAAGGCTTTACCAGACACATGAGAATTCACAATGTAGAGCAGCTTTACACATGTGATCAGTGTGGAGAGAGTTTTGATCAACATGGAAACCTTGAAGTCCACATGAGAACTCATAGAGAGAGACCCTACACTTGCTCCGAGTGTGGAAAGAGTTTCTGTCAAAAACAACACTTTGAACACCACATGAGAATTCACACTGGAGAGCAACCCTACACATGCCCTCAGTGCGGAAAGAGGTTTAATCATAAACAACACTTGGAAGACCACAAAAGGATTCACACTGGAGAGAAGCCTTTCACCTGCCAACAATGTGGAAGAAGTTTCAACCAAAAAGGAAACCTTGACAGGCACATAAACCGTCACACTGGAGAGAAGCCATTTATATGTGGTCACTGTGGAAAGAGTTTCAAAAATAAAGCAGCATTTAAACACCACATGAGGTTTCACATATGAGAGAACTGTATTTTTTACGTTATCAGTGTGAGTCATGTAATAAAACCAGAGAGAAGCCTTTGCTGTGCCATCACTGTGGAAAGACTTGCAGAAACAAGACAATCTTGAGGTTCACAGAAGCATCACTGATATAATTCACAATAGCTGAGCAGCGGATTTGGGTTTGTTTACACCTGGGTTTAAAATGTGTTTTGGTTGATAGGATCACAAATATACTGTTCCTGTATCACTTCTGTCCGCATTTTGTTAAGGGGAGGGATCTTTCACATCTTGTGATCAACTGAATAAAATGTGTTTGCTCAATTTACATATAAACGTGAGTAAGTCTTGGGAAAACTACCAAAGAGGGAAAAGATTTAATGAAGAAGACTTAGTAAGCAGTGCTGGTGATAGTGATAGTTAATCAATAAATAGAAAAGGGGGAGGAATTAAAAATTATAGTGTGATTTAAAGAGGGGTATGGTGTAAAAGTGTAATTGCATTAACAAATGAGTTGAAATAAGCAGATGAGATCAAATGTGCAAAAGTCATTCAAGATGGAGTATTGATTGTAATATGTAATAGTGAAGAGCAGCGGAAATAAAGTGATAAAATGAAAATTCTATATAGGCAATGATTCATCAAATAGGTAATCAAATATGGGTGTGTGGAGTAATAAGTGGGGTCCCATTAAGTGTGAACATGGGAATATAATGGGAGGAAATGTAATGGAAGCCAAACGCTTACAGATAACTAGAGAGTGTTTTGTGTTTTCACCTGAGCTCTTTTTTCCTGTTAGTTTGTCTGTCATGTTTGTCTTTAGCCCAAGCCATGCCATCTCTGTTGCTGTAGGTACGTTTGATTTCATAATGGAGTCTTAAATGGTAAGCAACATGGGTAATTTTCATCAGTAAGATCCAGCAAACTACCACCACAC
>NW_015536513.1:403301-419394 GCF_001515605.1 Sinocyclocheilus anshuiensis | reverse complement strand
CGTATTTTAACCATGCAGCAAACCTTTTTAAATATTTTGATAAATTACTGAAAAGATAAATAATTAAATGACTTTTTAAACCGTTTAACTGATTGTATTAATCGGTCAAAATTCTTACAGTCGGTTAACCGATTAAACAGTTAAAATGAACATCCCTAATTTGAAACAAGATAAATGTTCTATGCTTAATTTCATGAAGTGTGTGATTAATTGCGATTAATCACAGAAAAAGGGTGTGATTAATTAGATTAAAAAAATATATAAATATATATATATATTTTTTTTTTTGTTATATTTATAACAGCCCAAGCATACCTTTACACAAGGGGAAAAATGTAAACAGTAAACCAACTCCATAGCGGATTCTAAGTGATTAAGGGCTTAGGACGTTCCAGTTCAGTCCATTGCAAGGGTTCCGCCAGAAGTGGGCACTTATGCAATGTAATCAATGACATACATCCGAGTAAATGAGACAGGGAAGTTTGTGAGTGAAGGGCGTAAAAAATTAACTGGAACGCAGCCCAAGTGCCACACTTCATTTTCAATTTCATCAATGTATATGATTTACAACTGAATAGCTCTGCAGTGCATTAAAAAAATACTGCCTGAATCCAAGCTGTTCCTTCAAGTTTTTTTTATTTTACATTTTACAAAATATTAATAACAAACAAAATAAATATGTTTTCTCTTATTTTAACAGTTTGGCTTAGCTTCTTGCTTTTTGACAACTTGGCTTAGTTTAGTGCAGCATTATGGTAAAACTAGATCAGTGTACTAAGCATGAACAACATCTTCCACTTAAAAGTTGAGTAACAGCTTGACCTGAACATAAAAACAAAACAAAATAAATAGCAACATTACAGCAAAACTTGGAAAAAAAATCACAAGACACTTTCATCAAGGGAGTCCAGTTCTTAAAGTGCTTTGAAGAAAATCTCCTGTAGCAGCTTCAATTACTTTCATTCATTCATCTATACTTTTACTCTCACTCAGCTAAGTTCCATTGTCTGCGTTACTGAACTGTTGTTACTTACATTCTGCCGTCTTTATCGCCTGCCCCTCTGTTGAATAAAGCCTGTTGTGATTTGCCACTTACCTGAGTGTTACCCGTGTGTGTTGCTGACAGGCGATGGGTCAAAAAAAGTGCGGGGGACAGAACACTGTGCGGGACACTGTTTCAAACAGCATCCCCCTTCAATATCACAATTATTCAAGTCTACGCCCCAACAAGTGATCATGATGATGTTGAACTGGAGAAGTTTTACTTACGGCTCCAGAATATCATTAACATGGTCAGCAAGACATCCTCATCAACCAAGGAGACTGGAATGCAAAAGTAGGCAAAAAGGAAATGAAAGTCTGGAAAGATCACTGTGGACCTTCTTGCTATGCAATGACTAATGAAAGAGGGAGGCGACTGCTGGAGTTTGCCAGTTACAACAGCCTGGTATTAGCCAATACCATAGGTGAACATAAAGCTTCCCGACGATGGACATGGCACGCACCTAATGGAGCCCATCACAACCAGACTGACTACATACTGGTTCAAAACTGTTTACGATCTGCCATTAACAGAGCAAAAACAAGGACATTCCCAATTTTGGCGCCACTCCTAATGAATGATGAGGACACTGAAGTTATGACAACCACCTTCAACACAGTAATGAGAAAAACTGCTAGGACATAATTGGCCTCCATTTAAAAAAAACACAAAAAAAAAACCTTGGGTTATGGAAGAGATTCTTGAAATGTGACACCCAGAGAGATCTCAAAAACTGTAGGCATACAACTGGGGCAGTAGAATACCATGAAATCAATCAAAAGATCAGAAAAAGCATGAAGAAGCTTCTTCTTCCTTAAGGCTAAAGAAGACTGGATAGGACAGCAGTACACAGAAATAGAGAATAGTTTGAAAAAGAACAACAGCAGAAAAGCATTTCAAATTGTGAAAGACCTAACCAAACAAAAACAACCAAAAGTTAGTACCGTACTAGGTAAAGACGGGAAATGCCTCACAGAGGCAAGTGACATTACAGGCAGATGGACTGAGTACTGTCAAGAACTATAGAAGAATCCAGGCACTCGAAATGAGATGCTATTGAACCAACATTGGCATCTCTTACTAGGATCACACCACAAATGAATCAGTGAGGAATATCATTTGGCATGAAGCAGGCCAGTATGAAGATCTCATCACTGTAGTCAGGAAGAAAAAGTTGAAATGGTAAGGACATGCCATCGGAGGCAGACAGAGAACGAAGTGAGCTGACAATATTACAGAATGGAAAATGAAAAGCTTTGCAGAGATGCAGGCAATAGCACATGACCAAGACATTTACATTGCATTTACATTGTTATTTAGCAGAGGCTTTTATCCAATGCGACTTAGAAATGAGGAGAACAATAGAAGCAATCGGAGCAACAAGAGAGCAACAGTATACAAGTGCTGTGACAAATCTCAGTTAGTCTAACCCAGTACGCATTGCAAGTTTTTTTTTTTTTTTAATAAATTACACCGAAACGAGTAGAATAGAATAGGTAAGTACTATTATTAATTGGTCAGGTGCTGGCGAAAAAGATGCGTCTTTTTTTAAAATGGCTAAAGACTCAGCTGATCGAATTGCGATTGTCGTTCCACCAGCTGGGAACAGTCCAGAAAAAGGTCCATGAGAGTGATTTTGTGCATCTATGGGATGGCACCACGAGGCGTTGTTCATTTGCAGAACGCAAGCTTCTGGAGGGCACATAAGTCTGAACTAGAGAGTTTAGGTATATTGGTGCAGTGCCCGTGGTTGTCTTGTAGGCAAACACCAGTACCTTGAATTTGATGTGAGCAGCTATTGGCAGCCTGTGCAAACTGATGAAGAGAGGTTTGACATGGGCTTTCTTCGGCTCGTTGAAGACCATTCTCGCTGCTGCATTCTGAATCAGTTTTAGAGGCTTGATAGTACTTGCAGTAAGGCCTGCCAAAAGAGCATTGCAATAGTACAGTCTGGAGAGAACAAGAGCTTAGACAAGGAGTTCAATTCAATTCAAGTTTATTTGTATAGCGCTTTTCACAATGCAAATCGTTGCAAAGCAGCTTTACAGAAAATGTAAGTTTCTACATTATATTTAGTTATAGCTTATCGGTGACTATCTCAAGTTGATGTCCATATGGCAGAAATGTATGGTAAAATCAAGCAGTTAGTTAATGTCATGTAATCAAACAGACAGTGAACACTATTAACAGCAATGATTATATGTTGCGATCAAACTTATAGCAAAATTTGGTAGTTTTGTATGTTGTCTGAGGGCTGGCATCTGAGGTATTCTGAGGGGTTCGGTCATCTTAGGTCTTTGTAAGGGCTGGATCCAGGAGTTGTGCGACCTAAGGCAAATCTGCTGGACCGGGCGGTAGTAGCAATATGGTCTGTGAAGCTTAAGTGATCATCAATCACAACTCCAAGGTTCCTGGCTGTCCTGGAAGGAACCATGGTTGATGAACCTAGCTGTATAGAGTAGTTGTGATGAAGTGCTGGGTTGGCTAAGACCACGAGCAGTTCTGTCTTAGCAAGGTTGAGTTGAAGGTGGTGGTCTTTCATCCAGCCAGAAATGTCTGTCAGACAGGCTGCAATGCGAATAGCTACTGTCGGATCATCTGGTTGGAATGAGATGTAGAGTTGAGTGTCATTAGTATAGCAATGATAGGAAAAGCCATGCTTCTGAATGAAAGATCCTAATGATGACATGTAGATGGTGAAGAGAAGTGGTCCAAGCACTGAGCCCTGAGGAACCCAGGAGCAAGAATTTGTGACTTAGAAACCTCACCCCTCCAAGACACCTTGAAGGACCTACCTGAGAGGTAAGATTTGAACCACTGGAGTGCGGTTCCTGAGATGCCCATCTCCTTGAGGGTGGACAGGCGAATCTGGTGGTTAACAGTGTCTAAAGCAGCAGACAGATCCAGCAAAATGAGTACTGAGGATTTGGAAGCTGCTCTTGTCAGTCTCAGGGCTTCAGTAACCGAGAGCATGGCAGTCTCAGTTGAGTGGCCGCTTTTGAAGCCAGATTGGTGGTTGTCTATGAGGTTGTTGTGTGCAAGAATCATAGAGAGTTGGTTGAACACAACTCACTCATGCTTCTTTGCAATGAATGGAAGAAGGGATACCAGTCTGTAGTTTTCTAAAAGTGCTGGATTTAGAGATGATTTCTTAAGCAGTGGGGTTATCCTAGCCTGCTTAAATGCTGTGGGAAATGTGCCAGTGTGAAGAGAGGTGTTGATGATGTGAGTGAGAGCAGGTATAACTGAATAATAATTGGCATGAAAAAGATGATTGGGGATAGGATCAAGCGGACAGGTAGTAGGATGATTGGAAAGGATAAGTTTGGAGAAGGAGAAGATATGGGAGTAATTCAAAAAATGGCTATCAATAGGCAAGGGGAGATCGATTTACCTAAAAAACCAGAGACAGTTTCAAAAACGGTGGACCAGAAGCCCCTAAGCTTTACACAGGATCAAAAAAGATGTGCATGAGAGGCTGGGATAAACCTACAGCAATCACAGGCAGGATCTATATGCTGAAAGTGCTTAGATAGTTTCAACTTTGTCCAGTGTACACGATGTACAACTTCGCACTGCAGAAGTCCATGTCTTGCACAGACTGAAGACTTGTGTATTTTATATATGTCACAGTTATGGACTTTGGGTTTTCTTTTAGTTGCCGTTTTCCTGTCTTCTGTTCTGGTTTAGTTCCTGTGTGCCCATATTTGGTTATGTTCCTGGTCTCGTTTAGTAATTTTTAGTTAACCACCATCCCCTGTATTACCCTCATTTAGGCCCTGTCCACACGAACATGGTTATTTTTTAAAAACGCAGCTTTTTCTACACGGTTTGGCTGTTCGTCCACACGTAAACGCAGCACCAGGTCCCTGAAACTGAACATTTTTGAAAACGCCTGCCAGGGTGAAGATTTTCAAAAACTCCGGTTGCAGTGTTATCGTGTAGACAGCAAAAAACCGGAGTTTTTGGCTTGTGATGTCGGCGCCTGCACTGTTATCTCCGCCTGCTGGAGACTTTTTCAGGCTTCTGATTGGCCAACATGGCTTTACAGTTGAGATAATATCGCCACCTGTTGGTTTGGCATGCTCTTGACTGCTTCATAGCACGTGTTTGCATTTTCATGTGGACGGAGATTTTTTAAAAAAAGGAAAAACTCCGTTTTTAAAAATACCCGTGTACGTGTGGACATGGCCTTAGTCACCTTATTTAAGTTACCTCTTTAGTTCATTCAGTTGTCGGTTATTGCATATGTGTACCCTGTGTGCTAGTGTTTGTTTTCTTATGGATTTGTTATTAAAATACGAATGCTTTTGGATTATCTTCGTCTGACTCCCTCATCTTCCTAGCAGCAGCGTGACAATATAAGACTGATTCCCAGTCCTCATCATAAATAACAATTTCTAAGTCATCTTCCCACAAAGCTTTTATTTGAGAGAGGGATGTATAGAGTGGGGTCAAAATTGTACAGTAAAATGTCGATATAATGCCTTTCCATCTTGGAGGGTCCTTCAATAAATTATCAAATTGAGAACATTGAGGTGGAGCAGGGAACTGAGGGAACATTTTACGCACAAAGTCACGAATTTGGAGGTAGCGTAAAAAATTATTCTTAGGAATATATTTTGTGCAGTGATTAAAACAATTCTGAAGTGGATTGTTTTTGAGAAGTTTAAAAATAGCTGGAGACTGGCCCAACAAACATAAAATAACACCAGAAAATTGCAGCATTTTTTATTAGCTGAAAGCAAAGGCATGCTACACTCACGCAGATCTGCAGTCTGTTGTGGAAAAGCAGAGGCTGACAATGAGCGAAAACGGGCAGGATTTGCTCACTATCATGAGGAGTTTGCAAGTTACGAAGAGTTTAAGACATAAATATGTATCATAGCCTACCACTGAAATTATCTGAGCAGTTTAATACATTTTCTAGAAAACCGAGCTCATTCAATTACATGCATTCATTGCAATGACAGGGCAAAAACGTAATATAAGCGTTTAAAATGCATGTATTTGAAAGCTTACCCCTTTTGACTTGCTGTTAATGCTGAATGTAAGAATGAAAAACTGAATTAAAACAACACAGAAATTAGAGCTTGTGCGATGAAAGTTAGTCAGCTCGACTGTAAGAAATATAGTGTTTTCTTCCATAAGGTAAAAGTATTTATTTTAAATTAAAATTTAATTATGGTTTGCCTCAGTGCTCATGTCAATGTCAAAATCATTGAGATGACCAATGAAATAAAGGAAGGCGGACCTTACTGTTCACAGAAACCGAGTGCAAGGTACGATGTAAGTAGGCTAAACATGTAATAGGTATTTGAAAATTGTTTTACGATGGCGTAAACAACCAACAATATCGCTGCTTGTTAGGACAAAACCTCTGATTAACATGGAAAATATACCTTTTATCATGTGTCGCGTATAGTTAGGACACAGTGTTATCCTCCTGCTCACAGACACTGTAATTTCATGGGGAAAACGTGAAAATAATTTGTCGTTTTTTTATCATCTGAAACATGCTGCAATTTCCAAGGCGACTTATATACAGTAGAGCAGTCAAGGTCAAGCACAAAACGCGCACATTTGGATTAGTGACGAATGATAACGGGAAGCGAGTTTGTTTTGCGCATTTTCCAGCAACCACGCCGCTTTTAAAAGAAGTGCAACATTTAAAGCATACAACATAAAGCAACATTTAAAAGAAGTGAAAAGCTATCCCTAGGAGAAGCAACGGATTTACAGAGCGACAAAAAACTGAGAAAATCCAAGACTGGCTTGGTGCAACTGGATGCTTCTGCAAAGGTCAAACAAATTGTTGGTCACACCCAGGGGCGCCGCTATGGTTTCCGGACCCCCTGAACATCATTGACCCCCACCCACAAGGTGCTACTGTGGCCTCAGAACTTCTCCCTTGCTGACAAAGAAAGGTCTAAATAAAGAAATGTTAAAGTAAATAGCCTAAATCTGGAAATGTCCACATAATACATGAATAAATATGAAATTAAGTAAATGTATAAATAAACATGAAAAGAAATAAATGTCATCATAAATGCATGATTGGATGATCGAATGAATGAATAAATCAATTTGGAAAAATATAATAATACATAAGGAAAATACAAATATAAATATAATAATTTGTAAATGTTTGTAATTTTTTCTTTATATATATATATATATATATTTCCATATGTATTTAATAAAACTCTGAATAACACTGACATATGTTTTATTAGTCGAATGTGTTTACTTTATGTAACTAAGCACTTTCTGGATTGTAGACAGGACTTTTATTTTGATCTGGTGGCATGACGTCATAAGGCTGCGCCGCACTCCTGCGTCTGTTTTCAGCTGAAGAAAGGTTTGTGGTCTTAATCATTTAAAGTGTTTGAATTCATACAAACGCGTTCAGTCTATTTTATATGGTTTACAAGCGATGCAAAGTTGATAATTATTGAGTGTAACATTGTAATATTTTATCTAATATGAATGCAGGTTATTTTGTGAGAGTAAAGCGCATCCACACATTAGTAACAGATAAAGTGCGTCTGATTTCAGTTGCTATTTCAGTTGCTTCACAAAATGATTCAGTGTTTTGAATCACCGCGCGCTGAAGAGACCTGCTGCTCAGAACAGTGTAAATGCAACAAGAACAAACACAAACATGTGTAATGACAACTTTTACAAACAACTGCAAATGTGTTTTTGTAATGGCAAGCTGAAAGTACAATAGCAATTTTTAAACGTGCGATTGATTAAATATACTTATCATTAAGTACCTAATGTTAATTAAAACTTTAAAGCAAGTTAAAGGGTTAAATGTTTGTCTAATCAGATCATTTAAGTCCATTAACTATCACTCTGACTCCCTCACCAGTGAACTGACTACTGAACTAGTGAGCTGATTGAGACACACCCAGAGATTAAATGATTTTCTTTTTTTATTTGTTAATTATTCTAATTTTAAACAGTACAAAGTGTCCAAACACACAGAAAAAACTCCTGCTGAAGCGACTGAGATCCATGAAGACATGAAGATTAAAGAAACGTTCACAGTCAAAGATGAAGAACAAACAGGTTGGTTTTCATTCTCAAAGCTGAACTGTCCTGTACATTTTCTCAATTCATTTGCCTTTGACACAAGTTTTTGTACACACCTTTTACACTGTCTTACTCCAT
The DNA here is from genome assembly GCF_001515605.1 of Sinocyclocheilus anshuiensis. Lineage (NCBI taxonomy): Eukaryota > Metazoa > Chordata > Actinopteri > Cypriniformes > Cyprinidae > Sinocyclocheilus > Sinocyclocheilus anshuiensis. The sequence goes on along the minus strand of NW_015536513.1, from coordinate 411,173 downwards.
TTCCTTTTTATTGAAGAAAATTCAAGTGTAATTAATGTAATTTGTTTATAAAGATTCTATTAACTATAAAACTTGTGCAGTTATGCTAATTCCGAAGGGAAACTTTGTTGTCAGTGGACAGAAATATTACCCCAACAAGCCAATGTAAACATCTCAATTGCATTGTCTGTAAATTTGCAACAAACTAATTTACAGGGTTCCTATTTTTTTTATTAGTGGCCTACAGAACATTCTCAAAACAACCTGAGAGGACAGTTAAAAAGGGCTTATTAAAAAAAATAGTTATTCCAAATGGTACCATAATATAACCGGGTATTTGCAGGATTTTTTAAATCGAATTTTAAAGACCTTTTTAAGACCTGCACTTCACCCTTTAAACATGTTTTTTAGAAAAGGGATGAGTCAAAAGTATCAGTTATTATATTCATTTAAACAATTACTATCAATCAATTATTATATTAAATAACATAAATATATCTTAGTGACTTAATTGTTTAGATTTTTATAATGCATTAGCTTCTTGTCAATCCACCGGTTCACATTTAAAAATATATAGCAAAAATAGCAGACGGGCTTAATAATATAGCAGATTTCATAGTAATATAGAAATATACTAGAGTTTTCATGGCCTTAAATTAGGGCTGTTTTTTACTACACAGCCATAGTTCACTGACAAGCTACACAAAATCGCAGGCGATTAATTGCCGATTATAAACGTGATTTTGTGTAGCTTGTCTGTGAACTACGGCTCTGTGTAGTAAATGCCGCTCCATCTGAAAGCACGTGCTGGAGATTTACTACTAATCACCAGAAGCGGCTTTACTGACGAGATGCGTATGAAAATCACATTCGATTTTTTGCACAGGCCTATCTTATATTTAAACATTTAGCCTGAAAACTTTTAAAGACTTGCGGAAACCCTAAGAACATAGTTCAGTGCAAACATTTCTGTCATGCATTTGGCTAAAAGGTTTTATTCACTATGAATTTTACCTTTGAAATTTAAGGCAAGTGCAACTCTGGCATTGTTTGTGAGCAGTGGTGTGAAGGCGATTTAAATAAAATACAGATTGGCAAATATATGGGTATTCCCTTGAACTTGGTAAAAAAATCAGTTTACCACCTTGACTGGAAAATACTGTTTTCATGGTCGGTTTTTCATTTATTATTTTCTAATGTTAGTGAATGTTTACGTTAGTGCAAGTCCTACTACGCTGAAAATAATAACGGTAGAGACCTCTCCTGTTTGGAGATAGTAGTAACATCACAAACTGAAAACAATCTTTACGTGATTTACTTTTCAGATGTTTTAAAACTGACCATCTGAGTCTAATATACTGTAGCCCCTATTGTATCTGTATGTTTTCTTTATTCTTCTTCTCGTCCAACGGGAGTCTATGGGCAGCCCTATGAACAGAAAATTATGAAAATTGGCACACTTGTAGTGATGACCATGAGTAGTAATCTGACCAACTTTGGGGTCTCTAGGACCAACTCTATAGCGCCACCACCAGTTCAAAAATTCAACATTAAAATGGTAATAACTCTTGAACCCCTTGTTCTAGAAAAATGAAACTTAGTACACCAGATTCTTCTCTTCATGATGATCAAATTATATAGCTTACATTAAGACTCCACCCATTACAGTAGCGGCCATTTTGAAAAGTACATTATTCTGTGTTGTCCGCTACTCCTTCAAATTTTGTAAAATTCTTCCGAAACTTGGCGGAGATAATCTTTGGACTGAGCCACACAGAAATAACTTTTTTTTTCACCAATAGGTCAAAAAATTCTGTTCAGTTATGATGTTGTGAACTTAACAAGGTTGACCCGAAATCGGTTCAGATGCTGTATCTTGGCCAAACTTTGATCAATTGACACAAAACTTGGTACACTTCATCAACACCATGATCTGAGGGTAAATGCCAAAGTAGGGAACAGCGCCACATATGGATCATGAGCTACCAAAAATGGCTATTTTTCCTAATCACTTTGAACAGTTAGTCAGAAAATCATGATATTTGTGTCTATTGATTCCTTGGGTAATGCCGAATCTGAGGATATAAATTTTGCCAGAATTGGCTGAACCATGTGTCCGCCATTTTTATATTTGACATAAATTGCAATATCTTTTAAACCATTTGACATGTCTGCACAAAAATTGGTAACACACCATGTCCTGGAGGTACCTCGGAAGTTTGAAGACAGCGTCACCTAGTGTTCCAGAGATATAATGATTCTTGCAAAAACACAACTTTTGAAAATGTTGTCCAAACTTTTTAAAAATTTTTATCTCCTGTCATTCCCTTTAAGTCATGTCGATTCTGACAATGTCTCATTTGTAATTTTCCATCAGTGTGTCTGTCCGCCATATTGAAGAAAAACAATAACTGTTTTTTTTTTTACTACTACTACAAATTTTGTCCAAAATCTGATCATATGATCTTTGGACTGAGCCGCACAGAAATGACTGAACAGATTTTTGATATTCACTACCGTTCCCGAGAAATACCTCTCCAAAGTAGACCGTGCCTGGGCTTGTTGATTTATGCTACCTAGCTTAGCATGCTAATTGGTTAGCATGCTAACTGGTTGCCATGTGTTCTAATGTGACTCTTCAACTATCAGGTTAACTGTAAGCTACGTTAGTAATAAGTTAGCAACTCTGAACATGCTAATCTCTCTAAGATGCCAAGTCATGCTTTTGTGAGCTCATTCTAACACCTAAACCATGGCCATTGTCACTACCTTGCATACACCTTTCTAACACATATCATGTCTCACAAAAGTTAAATCAATATATTGTTTTCTGTGAACGAGTGAACAGGATGATTTACACATCATTTTGTAGCAAAAACTCTAGGCTACCACATCCAGTTCTCAAAAGTCTTGCGAACAAATATTCTGTATGTGTTTTATGGCCTTATTTCAGTGACCTAAAAATTGTAGATTTTCACTAACCACGCATAAACATTGTTTTCTCAAAAACACAAACATGCACTTTCATGCTGCTCACATATTATTTTAGCCCAGTTTGTGTTGATTTCAGTGTTATGAGACTTTAGCCATTAATATGTTTTTAAGATACTGAAAAACGCCCTCAGACCCCAGAGGGTTAATGGAGATATAGGTAGACATAATGGCTGTTAATTTTATGTTTTCAATGTTATTATGCACATAGAGCCAAGGGATGGCCAATAAACACAAGATTTGCTAACGCCTACACTGTGGATCTTGTACCTTTTTTTTTACCCCTTTAATTCAGCTGAATGTAAATGAACCAATCACATATTGGAAGATTAAAAATGTGTTGCCCATTACAGTTAAAAATATATATTATTATTCATTAAATGGCATATGTGACAATATACAATGACAACGTTTCCTATACATTGATATATTTGTGGCGGCCCACCACGATATCAAACCTGACTGCCAAAAATAGATTTTCCAAAAGGTTTTGACTTCGTTGAATTAGCAGGAGCACTGCACATTTAAAATCAAAATGAGGCACGGGTGTTTTTATATTAATGTATCTTTGAAGGGAACCGACTCAAAGAAGCTTTGATGTCATTTTCATTTTGTTTTTCCTATAATACCTGATAAAGTATCATTTGTGAGTGCAGTGCTGCTTTGATTACTATTTCTGCTGTTCCGAAAGCGCCTCCTGCTGGCAGCGAATGAATTAGCATTTTCATTCAGCCCGTCTGCTGTTTTCATTCAGACAAACAAAAGAAAATCGACTGATGATTTTACGATATGGATTCCAAATTATATTGCCCAAAAATGAGCCCTAAACTATCCTCACATTAACAATGCATATACAGTACAAAAACAAAATAAATGGGCCTCTCCAGCATTTGTTTGGGGTAGGTCTCCTGTAGTTGACGTGAAGAATTGGAATCGGTCAAAATTCTTCATTTCTGTCAATGTCAACAAATGATTAACACTAATGACGCCCTTAAAGACAATTCATACCATAGAATGTAACTAATGCAATGAGAAAAAAACACATTCACGCAGTCACCTGCATCAAACAGCACAAGCACTGTGAACGTACCTGATGCAGCGAGGCAAACTCTGTACGTTAAATTGTATCCTCTTTTAGGTGTTTATAAAATGATTCGGTGTGCTGTACAACTTTAGTCATGTTTTTCTGTTTCAGCTTCTCTTTTTTTCAAATGCATTCTGTCTTCTAAATTTGTTTGCTAACTATTTCCATGATCAATTTTTGCAGCACTACACATTTTAAAGATTATTATCTGCTGTAACTTACAGATGGCTCTGAGTCCAGCTGCATCGTTGTTCCCCATAAAACCAGGCCAGAGTGAAAACAGCCGGAGCTGCCGCAGTTTAAAGGGTCTTGAAACCCTCTGTTTCTGCAGATGATCAGATTTTAATTAAAAATTACCAAGACAAATTAACTTGAATGAATGGTTCACCTTAAGACTAACAATGTGCACTAACAAAATAAATATGGTAAATTTTACACAAATTTTACACACTAATTTAAACTAAGTGTCCCTTGATATGTGTAAAGCAGTCCACAAGCTGCTTCAGATCAAAACACTCCAGTGAAGACCTTTATTATAAGTGTTTATTGTCAACATTAGGGATGTGAACGATTAATCGATGATCGGTTAATTGTCGATAAGAGATGCAATCGATTAAAGCTATCGATGGTCGATTAAGCTATTTAATTTTGGGCTGCATGCGGCTCATGAGCAAAACGCGTGCGAGCGGCTGTGAGTGACGGTGACCAGGGCCGGCACTAGCTATAGGCAGAGCAGGCGATTGCCTAGTGCCTCGGGCTTTGAGGCGGGGCCTCCATAGCATCAGTCAAGACGGGAGCAAAATACTAACCTCACTGTTCATTCATAATGCAGGTGTGCGAGTTGTCGTCTTCTATTTTGGAGTGATTGCAGTTTATTCTAAATATAAACTTGTTCTGTCGATCAGCGTCATTTCTGGACAGATGTATTGGTTTATTACGAGTTTAAAAGAGCGCGAGTGCCGTTGACGCGCCCAGACGCGATGCTTTAAATTTGCGCGTACAGTGAATGACATCGCGTCGGGAGCTGACTAGCAAAATGGCTACAAAAGTAAAGGTAAAAGCAAAGAAGTTTGTAATCAAAGTCAAAAAGCAAACACACTAGACCATTTTTCAATGTTTAAAAAAAATAAAAATACCCACACCGATGTGTGTAACTTCTAAATTGTGCCGATGATTACTGCTCTAACGTAACACTTACTTTCAGATTCCGTTAACTAGAACTAGTCTCTTTCACCTACATTTGATTTGTATATATAGTGCATATTTAAGGTAGCAATTCAATACATAGTCATATATATTAATAATAAGACACTATCTCTAGTCAGTATTGATTTAATTGGAGGGGGAAATCCTGCCCATACCCAGCTATAGGGGGAAAAAATGATAAAAGCACTGATATTAATTTACTGAAGGGGTGTTCAGGAACTGTAAATAAACTTCTGAAAAATATTACTGCAAAATAATAATAATAATAATATCAACAAACAAAAAAAGAGATTACCTTAGATAAAGTTTTAATTAATCTATACATACATACATACATATATATATATATACACACATACATGGTATACAGTACCAGTCAGAAGTTTAGACACATTACTGCTTATGCTCATCAAGCCTACATTTATTTGATCAAAAATACAGAAAAAAATTTAATATTGTGAAATAGAAAAAAAGAAAGAACAGCATTAATTTAAAATAGAAACAACAACAATACCGTTCAAAAGTTTGCAATTCAGTGGGTCAGTATTTATTTTTTATAAGAAATTTATACTTTTATAAGGATGTGTTAAATTGACTAAAAAGTTATAGTAAAGATTTCTAGATAAACGATTTCTATTTTAAATAGGCTAAATGCTGTTATTTTTTTTTATTTTTTTTTTACTTTTAAACATCAAAAATCCTGTATCACAGTTTATCAAATAAATATTAAGCAGCACAACTGTTTCTAACATTGATAATGAAGCATATTAATGATTTCTGAAGGTGACACTTAAGACTGGATTATTGATGACTCACAGAAATGTATATTTTAAAGTATGGTAAAAATAGAAAACCATTAAAAAAATTTTAATTAAAAAAAAAAATTAATTTCACAATATTATAGTTCTTTCTGTATTTCTGATCACATAAATGCAGACTTGATGATCACAAGTGACTTCTTTCAAAAACATAAAAAATAGTAATGTGTCCATAATTTTGACCGGTACTGTATAAGTAAAAATACACAAATTTTAAGATGAAATGTATAGATAAAAAGGTTAGGAATCATATTTGTTTCAAGTGCTTTTTGGGTGGGGGCCTCCAAATGTCTAGAACCGGCCCTGACGGTGATGGTATATAAATGCATCATCATTCATTCATAATGTACAAATTAAGCTTTTAATGTGATTTAAACTTTAGAAGTACATTAAAATAGAAACAACACAAAGTTCTTGAACATGGAAAGCAATAGAAATGTAGTAACTAAGTAGGGGTGCACGATATTATCGGACCAATATTGGAATCTGCCGATAATGGCTTTAAATGTAAACATCGGCATCGGCCCGATATATGCCGATATGTCTTGCCTATAAGAGGAATACATTAACTCAGCATTATCGCTAATTCTTGAAGCAAAGTTTTGCCTGAATGATGATTGGATTAACTGTTTTGGATTACCCTATTTAAACTGAGAATGCATGTACAGAATGATGTGTTCGGTGTTTGATAGAGTAAACCAGGGGTGCCCAACCCTGCTCAAAGTTTAGCTCCAACTCTAATCAAAGACACCTACCTGCCTATAATTTTTAAGTGATCCTGAAGACCCTAATTAGTTGCTTCAGGTGTGTTTGATTAGGGTTGGAGCTGAACTTTGCAGGACAGTCGATCGCCAGGAGCAGGGTTGGGCACCCCTGGAGTAAACAGTAATAGCACATGCAGCGGCAGCAGCGACAGCCTCCCCCGGGTCCTAAAGCCTGCTCTGTAAGGAATTTTAATTTCCTAGGGGCGCTGTCGGCCTACTTCTAAAAAAAAAAAGAAGCAAAAACATGACACTTAAATTAAATAATTTTATATATTCTGATTTATTCATTATGTGTAATCGTGTAATATTGTAATATCGTGTTATATTTTTTTTAAACAAATTATGAGCTCTAAAATATTTTCAGAATTTTTACAACTCTTTTGCTTTAGACCATTTACAAATGATAAATCACAAAATATAACGTTAAGGTTACCACTGCATCTTTCTGAAAAAAAAAAAATGCAGTGATATATAGTTATTTACAGTTATTTTCAAATCTTCAATGTACTGTCATTATAAAAGAGCTTCATTATTGTTTATTTAATTCTAATAAATAAGTTCTTGTTAAAACTAACCAAAATAAAAAATAATTATATATCGGCATCGGCTATCGGCCAAATTGAGTTTAAAATTATCGGATACGGGCAAAAATCCAATATTGTGCATCCCTATAACTAAGTAATTTCCCCAGATAATTGTTTCGTATCGGGCTCTGTGCTTTGCAGGGCTGCGGGACACAGGACAGATAGGCTAGACATTCCTACAACTTCATTCGTTCATACGACTTATCAATTTGTGGCCTCTGTCCATGTTTCATTCATTTTGTTCCTTAACCCATGATTTAACTAAAATGAGGGAACAAATTAATAAATCGAACAAATTCTTAATTCATGGCCATGAAATCTTTAATTTCCCTTCCCGCATGTTTACCAGTAAGAGATGCGAAAACAGTGATAAAAAGTGAATGACAATAAAATAAACCTGCGAAATTAGAGGGTTAGACGGTGAGGATTTAGGAAAAGAAACAATG
>NW_015536513.1:396684-403055 GCF_001515605.1 Sinocyclocheilus anshuiensis | reverse complement strand
TAACCCATGATTTAACTAAAATGAGGGAACAAATTAATAAATCGAACAAATTCTTAATTCATGGCCATGAAATCTTTAATTTCCCTTCCCGCATGTTTACCAGTAAGAGATGCGAAAACAGTGATAAAAAGTGAATGACAATAAAATAAACCTTCGAAATTAGAGGGTTAGACGGTGAGGATTTAGGAAAAGAAACAATGCCTAAATATTATTGAATTTGTGGATATTCGTGAAGAACCGGCAAACCAGAACAAAGCCACGTAAATATGGGCTTGAACGGCATCCAAAAACGCGATGTAACGTTTTCCAGCTAACCAATTATTCCTCCAATAAACAAAGCTTTTATACCACACTTGTCATAATCAGAGCTTATAATTTGTAAATAAATAATTGCTGGATTCAAAACAGCTGGATTAAAAGGCGCTGTGACCGACACTTGACGATACGTTTTCCCGGAGCATTCAATGCTGTCACTAAATGGAGATGCCACAACTAGAGCATCGTTCACGAGTTTCTGCAGGACCTAACTAGCCTAGGGCACAGGTTTTCAAGCCCTGGGACAAAATGGGATGCTTTAAGGAAAATGTATAGCCTATGTAAGCAATAGGCCTAAACTAAAAATAACAATTTGTTTTCATAAAAAAAAAAAATATGCGAAATATATCTGACTTAAATAATTAAGCTAACAGATTTAAAACAGAAGCGGCGCTCCATGCAAAAATAAAAGTAAACACTTTTGTGGATTATATCTTACTCGAAAAATGGAGTTTTTTTATGTTTCAGCTGTTTGATCGCGCCGGCGCCTCGCGCGCACACACCCCGCATATTCTAGCAATTCAAACTTACATCGCAGTCTGTTCATTATCAAAATGAAATACAGTCAACCAATCATATAAAAGGTTACACTGGTCAGTTTAAATAGACCGTAGTATACTTGTCCACTCTGCTGTTATGCCAAGGACGTTTTTGCTCATGTGAAGATGATGATCTTTTCTGTCTAAATGCGAATGCATGTAAAGTACAAGCCTAGTTTTCATTATAAATAATAGTTTAAAATTCAAATACATTGCAAATATGGAAACACTTGGATTTGTGCCGAATGAGACGTGAGCAATAAGCTCCAAATACATCTAGCCAAACCCGCGCTCGCTCCGTCTCGTCTGCACGCACGCACTGTCACGATCTAATGCACTGTAAATGCCGGATTTTTAAAAACAACTAGGCCTACCGGAACGCAAAAATTAAAAATCTGACATTTTCCGGAACAGGATCCAGCAGGATTAAATTAAGTACTGGATTTTGTTTTAAATGCTATAATGTCAGTTGAAAACATTGCAATTGTGTTTTAAAATACAACAACGAGCACCACGAAACCATTTAAAGAGGCGCTCAGCGGTCTCCGTGACGGGATAGGAAACAGTCTACAAAGTAAAATTATCTCAAACGTACGGCGCACTCTCTTCATTTTATCACATCTATTCATTTTACAACCCTGCTACTAGCATTCTATTCAGACTAAAACCCCTTTAATTCGGGTGAGCTAGCAGGTTTTTTTTTTTTTTTAGTTGCTTTTGCACATCCTGTCATGCCGGTGACTGAGTGCCTATTAAGGTTAACGATTAAGCGATTAATTGATCGTTAATTTAATTGACGATCGATCATGGAAATGATCGAAAATTGACATCCCTAGTCAACATGGATGTTAAAGTCCCCCAGAATAAGAATTTGAGGCACAACAGACAGCAGATCAGCAAATTCAGGCATGAAATCTTCCTTTTTCTTAGGAGGTCTATAGACCGTAACAACGACAGAAGTAAAGGGTGCAGAGAATTAAAGGGTATAAAGAATTAAAATGCCAACCTGCTAGTTTTTGAGATGTCCTAAATAAGTGAGGAGTTAGCAATATTGGGAAGGGTTTCTCAGATTACATGTAACACCTTTTGCAGTTGCTTAGTGGATATAAGATGCAGTTGTATGTTAGGTTTGACACTTTACATATTTGAATGTTTTGATGTGTTCTGTGTTATTAAACTGGGGTTAACATTTATTTCTCTTTTTTTACCTTAGACCTGATGGCACTGAAAGAGGAGAGTGAAGTACTGAATGAAATGGAAGAGAAAGATCATGATTTCATAAATGGAGAAAAATCTTTTACTTGTTTACAGACTGAAAAGACTTCCTCAAGAAAAAGGGCTAAAAAGACAGGAGGACGTTATTTCACCTGCCAACAGTGTGGAAGAAGTTTCATTAAAAAAGAAAGCCTTAACAGACACATGACCGTTCACACTGGAGAGAAGCCTTACACCTGTTCTCGGTGTAGAAAGAGTTTTGATCAACATGAAAACCTTGAAGTCCATATAAGAACTCATAGAAAGAAACTGTACACATGCCCTCCATGTGGAAAGAGTTTCGGTCAAAAACGACATTTTGAAGGCCATATGAGAATTCACTCTGAAAAGCAACCCTACACATGTTCTCAGTGCGGAAAGAGGTTTAATCATAAACAGCGCTTTGAAGACCACATAAGAACTCACACTGGAGAGAAGCCTTTCACCTGCCAACAATGTGGAAGAAGTTTCAACCAAAAAGGAACCCTTAACAGGCACATAAACCGTCACACTGGAGAGAAGCCATTTATATGTGGTCACTGCGGAAAGAGTTTCAAAAATAAATTAGCATTTAAACACCACATGAGGTTTCACATATGAGAGAACTGTATTTTTTACGCTATCAGTGTGAGTCATGTAATAAAACCAGAGAGAAGCCTTTGCTGTGCCATCACTGTGGAAAGACTTGCTTCTGTGAACCTCAAGATTGAATTGTTTCTGCATCACTGATATAATTCACAATAGCTGAGCAGCGGATTTGGGTTTAAAATGTGTTTTGTTTTGTTTGGTCGGATCACAAATAGACTGTTCCTGTATCACTGTCTCTTTTGACCACTTCTGTCCCCATTTTGTCAAGGGTAGGGTAAATGCTTGGAATCTTTCACATCTTGTGATCAAATTAATAAAATATGTTTGCTAAATTACATACAAACGTAAGTCTTGGGAAAACTACCAAAGAGGGAAAAGATATAACGAAGAACACTTAGTAAGCAGTGCTGGTGATAGTGATAGTTAATCAATAAATGTAAAATTATAATGCGATTTAAAGAGGGGTACGGTGTAAAAAGTGTAATCGCATTAACAAATGAGTTGAAATAAGCAGATGAGATCAAGTGTGCAAAAGTACTTCAAAATGGAGCATTGGTGGTAAAAAGTAATAGTAAAGAGCAGCGGCATAAAGTGATAATTAAAATAGTATGTAAACAATTATTCTAAGGGTGCTTTCACACCTGGCCCGTTGTTTCGGAACCTGGTGCATTCCCCCCTTAGCTTGGTTCGTTTGGGCATATCACGGCAATCGCGCTCGGATCCGCGCCAAAACAATCAGTCCGAGATCGCCTGAACGAGGTGGTCTCGGCTCGATTGAAAACGAACTCTGGAGCGGTTCGGTTGTAGTGAGAAAGCAATCCGATCTAACGGACCAATGAACCAGGCTATATCACAATGTATGATGGGTAATTACGTAAGTTCTGTGAAAAGCATTAGCTTTGTTGTTTTGCTAATACCTCAAAATGAACCTGTGAATGTGTGTGAGTACGTCTTCGCCAATCAAAATCAGAGCACACTTTTTCATTTTATAATGCCGTCTTATTGCTCTTCTTCATAGTAGGTACATTTTAAAAATGTTTTCCCGATGAATCCTGGACTCCTCAAAATCAGGGCTGCCTTGATATATTCATATTTTAAGGACTTTTGTAGCTGTATAAAGAAAATAAACTGGTTTTATAAGTGAAGCTGGTAATGCTGTTTTTGAATTTGTTTAATCATTATCTGCCGAGATTTTTAGACATTTAATAGTCTCTTATTTGCAGTAGATTTCAGTGTTACTTTTAACACTAATGCAGATTATATAAAGATTAATGTTCATTTTATCAAGCCATTCAAATGGTGGACCGCGGTCGGGGTCTGGTCCCCGGCTTGGTTTTAACTGGACCGCGAGACAATGGCATTATACCATTTCTAGATAAATTGAGCAGCACGTCAAAACAATGAAGCGGTTCGCACCACAAGCGCTTTATTTTTATCTTGAGCCAAACGTGCTTCATGGAAGCCCTTCCCGTGTGCGTCTTGAACCATTTTTATGTCACATAAAACATCTGATCTTCATATATAATTGTTTTCCACGGATGAAATGTGCACCAAGCACTACACACACTTTTCAAGTATATTAATGTCATTAAACAAAATCCATGACTGGGGATGTAGCTCAGTGGTAGAGCGCATGCCTTGCATGTATGAGGTCTTGGGTTCAATCCCCAGCATCTCCAAGCTTTGTTAGCACTCTCTTTCACCCTCAATACCATGACTGAGGTGAGACCCTTGAGCAAGGCACCAAACCCCCAACTGGCCCCTGGGTGCCACAGCAATATGGCTGCCCACTGCTCTGGGTGTGTGCACTTGGATGGGTTAAATGCAGAGCATAAATTCAAAGGCTGTGTTTCAGTTCATTTTTAGACACGCACTTGCAAACTTCCCTAAGCATTTCCCCTCGGTGGAACCCCCAGCGCAATTTTGAAGTGCGTTCCACTTCGTCAAGTGGATGAGGGAAGTTTATATGGACATACCGTCGACCCCTCGATTTTGTCTGAGGGAGCAAGTCTGCTTCATATGCACACTTCAGGCCACTCCATAGACCACAATGCAACATGATTATGACGTCATCTCAGATCGCGTTTAATTTATCCCCACCCCAAACAACTCTATAATATAATTATTTTTTTTATACATTTATAACAGCGCAATATAGAATGCTGCACCAAACAAATTCGTAAAGGGACAAAATGAAAACAGAATCCGCTATAGAGTTGGTTTACTAAGTGATCAAGGGCTTAGGACGTTCCAGTTCAGTGCATTGCAAGGGTTCCGCCACTAATGGGCACTTATGCAATGTAATCAATGACATACATCCGAGTAAATGAGACGGAGGGAAGTTTGCGAGTGAAGGGTGTAAAAAATTAACTGGAACGCAGCCCAAGTATGGGTCACCATACTTGGCCACACTTCATTTTCACTTTCACCAATGTACATGATTTACAACTGAATAGCTCTGCAGTGCATTAAAATAATATTGCCTGAATCCAAGTGTCAGGAGTTTGGACCTGTGTTGTTTTCCTCCCCATGTACACCGTGACCTAGGTTTCCCTTGTGTTTGATTGTGTTCATTGCTCCCAGGTGTGTCTCATTATTAGTTGATCCCCTCACCTGTCATTTCCTCGTTTGTGTTGTGTATTTAAAGTGTTCTGCCCTGTGTTTCTTTGTCGAGTCTTAAATGTCAACTCCCTGTTGCTACATGTTTGTTCCTGGTTCCTTGGGATTATTAAAGACTGTGTTCCTGTGAATTCTCCTACGATTCCTCGTTTCTCGCTCCTCGCTGTAGTACAACCGTGACAGAAGACTCAACCTACCAAAAACTTTAATTGCGTGTTTCCCCTCCGTTTTGTTTCCGTCGTTTGTTCAATGTTTTTTTTTCCTCCCATTGTCTTCCCATGGATCCCCACGCCCGCCCTGAGTACCTCCTCCTGCGTTCGCTCGAGGACCATACCAGACTGTTTCTGGCCCTCGCCAAACTTACCAGCTATCCGGACGATGCGCTCTGTACGCGGTGTTCAGGCTGGCGTGATAGAACGCACAGAGCGCCGTCATCTGGAGATGGTCCTCGAGCGGATTTCGAAGCCTTTGTAGAGTGGATACTGGCAAGAAACGGACCCCCATTAATGTCTGTTCCGAGGAGTACCACTCTCGAGCCAGTTCCCACCACAATCGACAAGCCAGCCCCGGAAGCAGAGCCCAATCCATCTGACCAGGTGCGAGAGCCGGTCATAGTGCCTGCCCCGAGGGAAAAAGCCGAGGACGGTGAGAGTGCGGAGAGGAGCTCCGCCCCCTGCACCGTGGCTGAGGGTGAGCTTATCATGGATCTGGGAATGTGGCTGGCTGAAAAGGCTCCTGTTCCCGAGTTAAGCTCAGAGGCTCACAAATATCCGCCCCCCCACCCACTCCTGCCTCCTCCACCGCTGTCGTCTGGCAGCCCCTCTGCTCGCCCTCAGCCCACCATCTCTACACGGTGCGAGATCCGGGGGTCTGCCCGTCTCCATCGTCCCCAGGGCTGGAGCATCCCTCACCTCTGCCTCCAGCCTCTTCGGTCCGGACTCCGCCTCGGCCCGTAGACCCAGCGGCTCCACCTCGGCTCCTAGCTCCCTCACCTCCACCGTCGCCCGTCGATCCACCAGCTGCACCAGGCTCCCTCGTCCCTCCGGCTCCGCCTTG
>NW_015536513.1:380928-396594 GCF_001515605.1 Sinocyclocheilus anshuiensis | reverse complement strand
CCTCCCGCCAGCTCCACCTTGGTCCTCAGTCGCTCCGGCTCTGCCACGGATCTCGGTCACCAGAGCTCTCGGCTCCACCCTGGCCCCCTGGATCCTCGGCATCCCCCTGGCTCGTTGGCTCTCCGGCTCAGGCTCCTTGGCCACCTGCTCCGCCGCCGTCGGGCGGCCCCCTGGAGTCGGCAACCATTCCCCCTCCATCGGCTCCTCCGTGGGTCGCCATCATGGCTGTGGCCTGGGTCCGGCTTGGATCCTCCTGCTTCAAGCCCTTTCTGTCTCCTCCCTGGCTCCTCCCTCCTGCATCACCTCCTTGGACTCTGTCTGCCGGCCCCCTCCCGGGTGTCCGTCCTCCTCCTGAGCCTCCTCCCAAGTTCCCACCCGCCCCTCCCCATGTTGTTTCTACGGCGCGAGGATGCGCCTTCCGGGAGGGGGGCGATACGCCAGGAGTTTGGACCTGTCTGTGTGTTGTTTTCCTCCCCATGTGCGCCGTGACCTAGGTTTCCCTTGTGTTTGATTGTGTTCATTGCTCCCAGGTGTGTCTCATTATTAGTTGATCCCCTCACCTGTCATTTCCTTGTTTGTGTTGTGTATTTAAAGTGTTCTGCCCTGTTTCTTTGTTGAGTCTTAAATGTCAACTCCCCGTTGCTACATGTTTGTTCCTGGTTCCTTTGGATCAGGTGTGTCAAACTCAATTCCTGGAGGGCCGGAGCCCTGCAGAGTTCTGTTCCAGCCCTGCTCCAACACACAAACAATGTAGTTTTCAAATAAGCCTGAAGGACTTGATAAATTGGATCAGGTGTGTTTAATTAGGGTTTAATCTAAACTCTGCAGGGCTCCAGCCCTCCAGGAATTGAGTTTGACACCCATGCTTTGGATTATTAAAGACTGTGTTCCTGTGAATTCTCCTACAACTCCTCGTTCCTCGCTCCTCGTTGTAGTACAACCTTGACACCAAGCTGTTCCTTCAAGTTTTTTTTATTTTACATTTTACAAAATATTCATAACAAAATAAGAAAACATTTATTTTGTTTAACAATTTAGCTTAGCTTAGTGCTTTTTAACAACTTGGCTTAGTTTAGTGCAGCATTATGGTCAAACTGGATCAGTGTACTAAACATGAACAACATCTTCCACTTAAAAGTTGAGCAACAGCTTAACCTGAACATAAAAACAAAACAAAATAAATAGCAGCATTACAGCAAAACTTGGGGGGAAAAATCACAAAGCACTTTCATCAAGGGAGTCCAGTTCTTAAAGTGCTCTACAGCCAAATCTCGTTAAGTATGAATGCGAGCAGCCATGTTGACGTTATCTTCTTCTTCTTTAATGGCCGTTCACTCCTTAGGAATATTACCGCCGCCTACTGTACAGCTTACTCACTTACATGGGTGACGAATCTGTGTTGATGTTACCATGTGACCTGCGACGTTATACCAAGCGCAACAACTTTAAAGGTATGACTGAGAGGTGCATTAACACCTGATTTCATCAGTAGCACGACAACCATACCACCTTGTATGCTTTTCTTGAAAACTAAAATGATTGCAATAATGTCTTCATAAAGGAGATGTCGGGCAGCTGCTCGAAGATCTCTACTTTGGAGAAGACTGTTGATTTTACACACGAAAAATGTAAGTATCAATTCTTAAAAATTAAAATGAACCCAGAGCATTGCATTGCTAGCTCACCCCAACACTTACATAATAATGATAAATGCTGACCAATATTTTCTTACTAAAAATTATATAATTAACTGCAATATATTTTAGTAAAACAAGCAAAAATGTAACTTAATTGAATTGTTACATTATATGACACAACTATGCATGAACACTAGACAAAATCAACCAATGTGAATACATACATTTTCAGTCCAAGCAATGAATTAATGCATGAATTAATTAAAGTATATTTTATTTTCTGACAACAATAGGAACAAAAACGATCAAATATTTACAGGCGGTGAACCCAACATCCTGTTTGGAGAAGACTGTTGATTTTACACACGAAAAATGTAAGTATCAATTCTTAAAAATTAAAATGAACCCAGAGCATTGCATTGCTAGCTCACCCCAACACTTACATAATAATGATAAATGCTGACCAATATTTTCTTACTAAAAATTATATAATTAACTGCAATATATTTTAGTAAAACAAGCAAAAATGTAACTTAATTGAATTGTTACATTATATGACACAACTATGCATGAACACTAGACAAAATCAACCAATGTGAATACATACATTTTCAGTCCAAGCAATGAATTAATGCATGAATTAATTAAATTATATTTTATTTTCTGACAACAATAGGAAACATGAACAAAAACGATCAAATATTTACAGGCGGTGAACCCAACATCCTGCTGCCATATTCTGCTGCTTTATTTGGATGAAGCAGCTGACCACCTTCACCTGTCTTTGCCGTTCATCAGGTCCCTCATTGGTGCAGTCAGACTGGAATCTGACCATGGGTGGGAAAGGGACATCGAGCTGCTTGTGTTCCTCTACTGGCTTGCCTATGCAGCATCCTACAGGGTAGTGTCACAGACCTTCGATATCCCCAAGACCTCTGTGCATGATATTGTGCACAGAGTGAGCAAAGCAGTCCTGGGAATTTTGAGGAGGGTGATTTGCTTTCTGACCGGTGATGACCTATTGACCTTTTTTATGTTCATATAAATATTTACACATTTCACAACTAAGCATTTTAACAAATTTCTTAAAATATGACAAGCACTGAGCGTGTCTGGCCCAGAACCAGCTAAAGCCCGAATGCAGACGTGAATTTAGCAGTTAATCACATGACACAGTTAACACTTTAATCACACTGGTGTGATCGTACACATCAAAGTGTTACTTTATGTCCAAAATTGTGATCATTTGTAAACGGCTTCTTACCAGTGTGAATGTTCATGTGTGTTTTAAGGTTTCCTTTTTGATTGAAACACTTTCCACACTGTTGGCAGGTGAAAGGGCTTTCTCCAGTGTGAATTCTCATGTGAACATTTAGGTTTGCTTGTTCAGTGAAGCTCCTTCCACATTGTTGGCAGGTGAAAGGTTTCTCTCCAGTATGAATTCTTATGTGGACAACGAGATGTTGTTTATATCTAAAACTTTTTCCACATTGAGTACATGTGTATGGTTTCTCTCCACTGTGAACTCTCGTGTGGCTTTTAAGGTTTGATTTTCGAATGAATCTCTTTCCACACAGATTGCATGTGTAAGGTTTCTCTCCAGAGTGAATTCTCATGTGGACATCAAAGTTTTGTTTATGTGCAAAGCTCCTTTCACATTGAGAGCATGTGTAAGGCTTCTCTCCAGTATGAATTCTCATGTGGTTTTTAAGGCTTGTTTTTCGACTGAAGCTTGATCCACACAGTTTGCATGTGTAAGGCTTCTCTCCAGTGTGAATTCTCATGTGCATTCTAAGAGTTTCTTTAAGAGTAAAACTTATTCCACATTGAGAGCATGTGTAAGGCTTTTCTCCAGTGTGAATTCTTATGTGGGACTTAAGGTTTCCAAATCTTTTGAAACTCTTTCCACATTGTTGGCAGGTGAGATAACTTCTATTTGCCGTCTTATAAACTCTTTTTTGTGTCTTTTCAGTCTGTGAGCAACAAAATGATTTTTCTCCAATTTTGAAATCATGATGCTTTTCATACTGATCTTCATCGAGTTCTTGACTCTCCTTTTTCAGTGACATCAAATCTAAAGCAAAAAAAAAAAAAAAAGACAAATGCAGGTTAAAACCAGTTTTAATGGCTCAAAGCAACAAACATCAAAACCCACAACATGTATACTAGATCTTATATGCACTAAGCTACTAAAAGAGGTGTTAAATGTAATTACAAAACCTCTTCTCATTATTGTTTTTTTTTTTGACCTTCTTCAGGACATGTTCCAAAAAAACTTTCAAACTGGCAATTATCAAACCCCAAACCAGATGATTTAATTATAGCCCAATCTCAAATCTGATATTTAAAAATTTGAGAGAAAGTGTCCTGTCAACTGTTCATTTTTGCATACAGTAACAGTATCTTTCAGGATTTCTAAAAGAGGTGTTAAATGTAATTACAAAACCTCTTCTCATTATTGTTTTTTTTTTTGACCTTCTTCAGGACATGTTCCAAAAAAACTTTCAAACTGGCAATTATCAAACCCCAAACCAGATGATTTAATTATAGCCCAATCTCAAATCTGATATTTAAAAATTTGAGAGAAAGTGTCCTGTCAACTATGTTCATTTTTGTATACAGTAACAGTATCTTTCAGGATTTAGGCCCCACTCAATTTCAGTGAGGATTTAAGCCCCATCATAGTACAGAAACTGTGAATAAATAGACATTTCATCAAAGTATGGAGTGCCACAGGGCTCAGTATTGGGACCTCTGATTTTCTCCTTGTATATCCTTCCCCTGAGGGACATTATTTCACTTTTATGCAAGTAATACACTTTAATTTCCCCACATCCTGGCATAGCTTCTTATCTCTTCTCAAGCAGAGTCAATTTTAAAAATCTGCCAATTACACACGAAGCTTTGAATGGCAGAAACTCCTCAGTAGTTAAGCAACCTTCCACTGTGTTATAATCCATAATTTTTATCAGTCACAAACATTCTGACCTAGATTTATTTATTTTCCCCCCCTGTATAACTTCTAAAACTTTTTAATAGCTTTCATTGTCTGAGACTCAGTTTAGGTCTAGACCGTTCAGCCAAACATACACATAATCTTGTGTGTGAAATCTCTGATTTTAAATTATTTATGGCATCTTTGGTAATATTGTTCATGAAACCCATACATGGAACCCATTCAACATGACAATCTAATACATTGGAGAGCCACCCAATGACTGCTCAACCAAATACAGCGGATTCTAACAATAGTCAACCTGTGTGCAGAAGCCATGCACTAAATATTAATATAACAAATTTGTTTTAACTTGAAACTTGGAAAAATATGTTAAATACTGCTGAACACATTGATGATTTAAACCAAGGTTAATTCAATATGTCTTTGTTTTCAAGTGGATTAATAGTTTGGTGCAGCGCTGCCCAGACGAGCCACTGCTAAACTGTTGCATAATTATCTGACAGAAATTAATGGTTTTCGATTCAGAAATAGATATCAGGTTTAATGTTACACACAATATTTTTTTTAGGAATTGCATAGTGGTTTTCCCAATAATAACAAATACCCAACTTGAAAGTAGGATCTTCTCAGGTTCACTAGAAGGCAGCTTAGCATTTGTCTGGTCATGTGATCCCAATGAAACCGCTTCACATAAAACCACTTTAAGTAGGACAGTTCTTCAAAAACATCATTAATTTCTATAGAGCTGGACATTTTAATAAGGATGAAATGAGTGAGTTCAGCTTTGAGAATGAAAACCAACCTGTTTGTTCCTCAGTATCTTCATGTTTGGCTCTGAATGTTTCTTCAATCTTCACGTCTTCACTCTCCACTTTAATAAACGCCATCTTTATAATAGTGTGTCACGTGGAGTCAGTAAATGGACTTAAATGGCCTGAAAAAGAAAAAAAAACAGCAGAAGCACACAAAAACTGAATCACTTTGTGACGCAGTTGATTCCATGAACTCGGAGTAAAGGGACGCAGCTTTTACTCATGCACCTTATTTACTGAAACTAACATTCATAAATGTAAACACTTTAAATGCGTAAAAGCACAAACCTTTCTTCAGCCGAATCATAACAGATGCTGGAGCGGCGCGGCCTTATGACGTCACGCCACCACACCAAAATAAAAGTCTGGTTTCAAATCACAAAATAGGTATATCATGAAATTCAGAGTTCAGTTCTTGGTGAAATACATAGTTCAATGCATGCTGTCCAATGATGTCCTGAAAGAAATCATGAAGGAATGTGAGATTCTGTCTAGAAGTCACAGCTGTAATGTTTAGCTGCAGAAAGCTTTAATGCCAACCATATATCAAAATGGTTAAAAATAGCTAGTTCATAGCAGAGTTCAAAGTTCATGACGTCTTACAACGTCATGAATCTGGTTGCTATTTTTAACTGATGTATTTCTAATCTATGTAATGCACATCAATGCTATTTTTCATTTTAAATTCAAACGGTATCTCTCCGGAGCCAGAAAAAAGCAGAGGAAGAAAAGCAAGCTCAAAGTAAAGGTATGTTATGTTATGCATAATACATTATTTGTTACTGTAGTATTAGGACTTGTTTTAATAAATGTCACACAGACAGACTTGTGTGATATGTGAGGGAAATATTAGGCCACATTCAGCATGTTTCGTTTAATAATTAACCAATTCTCCCTGCTAAAAAAACAGGTCTCACCTTCCTTCCAAATTCGAATTTAACCCGCTGTCCAATATCTAATGCAAAATTAATTTAATGCAAAATAAATAATAAAATCGTTTTGTGTTAATCATAAAGGCCTTAAAAACAAGCTGAAATGTCTCCTGCATTTCTAGTCATTTATGCATATTTATTATGCATTTACAAAAACGCTTTTGATTTACGCTTTATTTTTAAAATGAGTGTTTTCTGGCTTTATGTACTAAGGGCTATGCTGAAATTTCTCAGTGTAGAGACAGTCGATGCTGCTACATCCAACATTTTTCATAGCACTCTTTTTGAGTATTGTAGTTTTATTTAGTCTGCACTCTGATGTTATACACTGGTTGTATTCATTTATATTGCACAACATTGTGGATACATTACTGTATTGAAATCAAACATTACATCCATCTGATTCCCAAGCAATAGAAACCACTCCAACTGAGGCACCTGCTGCAGATGTCTCAGTTCAGCTGACTGGCCCTCTGACTTATCAGGTGCAATTATAACTGATTTAGTAAACAGAGGATTTGACAGCATCTACAACTGTGTAAAAGAATCTCACTTCTAGCTTCTTTAATGCATCCATGAATGGCTCATCGTGAGCTTCATAGGTGAAGTGTTTTTTGTGCTCCTCAGCCTTTTCTGCTTTAGACGCATCTCTAGCATCTTCCATGCTGCCAGGTGTTTGATGTGTTCAGGAGTTCTCATGGATGCTTAGGTAAGATGGTGCATTTTTCCAGTCCATTTAATCCTCTTCTGATTAAATTGTACTCTTTAACAGAAAACAATTTACAGCAAAAGCAGAAGAGTGCATTGCTTTTAGGTGAATAGCTTAGCCAGCTTCTTCTAATTCGCTCAACATTCACCAAGGTCCTGTAAAAGTAGTGGTGGTGCCATCTTCTCTTTTGGGAAATGTAAAGTCAGATTTTGGTTACTGTTTTTTAATTACTGTTGTCATTTTGCATTATTGACACAATATTTTCCTAATTAATGCTGTACAGTTGCTTTGACAATCTGGAATTGTTAAAAGCGCTATATAAATAAAGGTGACTTGACTGTTTGTTCATTTAGGCCAGAGGAGGACTGGACTTTCTCAAGGTTTTTTCTCCACTACTATGACCTGAGTTTGTGCTCCTAGCCATTGTGTCCTTTGGCCTCTTCAGTTTGGGTTTAAAAAACAAGTAATATTTTGAAATTATCAATGAGGCTGCCCTGTTGAAAAAAACAGCATATGCTGTTTAGGTATGTTTTGACGCTGGGATGCTGGTTTAAGCTGGTCCTTTGCTGGTTTATGCTGGTCATGTGCTGGCAAAGGACCAGCATAAACCAGTAAAGGACCAGCATAAACCAGTAAAGGACCAGCATAAACCAGTAAAGGACCAGCATAAACCAGTAAAGGACCAGCATAAACCAGTAAAGGACCAGCATAAACCAGTAAAGGACCAGCATAAACCAGTAAAGGACCAGCATAAACCAGTAAAGGACCAGCATAAACCAGTAAAGGACCAGCATAAACCAGTAAAGGACCAGCATAAACCAGTAAAGGACCAGCATAAACCAGTAAAGGACCAGCATAAACCAGTAAAGGACCAGCATAAACCAGTAAAGGACCAGCATAAACCAGTAAAGGACCAGCATAAACCAGTAAAGGACCAGCATAAACCAGTAAAGGACCAGCATAAACCAGTAAAGGACCAGCATAAACCAGTAAAGGACCAGCATAAACCAGTAAAGGACCAGCATAAACCAGTAAAGGACCAGCATAAACCAGTAAAGGACCAGCATAAACCAGTAAAGGACCAGCATAAACCAGTAAAGGACCAGCATAAACCAGTAAAGGACCAGCATAAACCAGTAAAGGACCAGCATAAACCAGTAAAGGACCAGCATAAACCAGTAAAGGACCAGCTTAAACCAGCATCAAAACATACCTAACCAGCATATGCTGTTTTTTTTTCAACAGGGCTGACACTGTCAGATAAGAACAAAAGCTTCAACTGAATTAAGATGGACAATGACACTATTTTCTTATGAATTGAGTTGAATAACTAATGAACTTTACCATTAACATCAACTGAGCTAATAATAATGACACTTATAATGATGACATTTAATTTTGACAGTGGTGAATGTAAAAATCTGCAAAGATGAATTTCATATTCACAAAGGTGGGTCTGGGAACAAACCAACATTTTGAGAACAACTGGACTATAACAAAGCAGATGGTCAGGTGTGGTCACAGCAGTTCATATGTATAAGACAAAAATAAAATGTCAAGACTCATAAAGAGGTGAAAAATGCAATTGGTCATGAAGGTGGACAATCAGATTTGGGCCACATTGATCTGCAGTGTGAACGTAGCTTTAATTTTACACAAATACATATTTTCTGGTGCCATTTAAAACACTTTCCACACAAATATGGTCTCACATCTGCATGACTTTTCAGGTGTATCTGTAAGTGTGATGGCAAAAGAAATGTTTTCTTACACTGATCACAATTAAACTGCCTTCCTCCGGAGCGATCGTGCTTTTGATTTTTCAAACTGCTCCTTTTTCTAAGCCTCTTTCTACTCGCAGAGCACTGCTGTTTCTTTCCAGAATGTGTTTGCAAATGACGTTTCAGGTCTCTTTTATATGTGAAGCTCTTCTTACACTGAAGACACGTGAAAGGTTTCTCTCCAGTGTGAAGCCTCATGTGAACCTGAAGGGTTACTTTCTGACTGAAACTCTTTCCACAGTGAGTGCAGGTGAAGGGTTTCTCTCCAGTGTGGGTTCTCATGTGAACCGTAAATTTTCCTTTAAATCTGAAACTCTTTCCACAGTCATGGCACGTGAAAGATGACTCTCGAGAATTAATTTTTTCATGCCAGCTAAGGCGTCTCTTGTCTGGGAATCTCTGTCCACACTGATGACAATTACACTCTTTTGAGTGAATCCTCATGGGGTTAGGGTTGTTTCACACACTGAGCACACACAAAAAGCTTCTCTCCTGTATGAGTTTTCATCTGAGCCTTAAGATTTCCTTTTTGTATGAAGCTCTTCTCACACCAGTGTTAATTTTGACAGCAAATTTTGATTTAGTTTTAGTCATAGTCTTTTGACTAAAATGCCATTTAGTATAGTCGTTTGACTAAAATGCCATTTAGTTTTAGTCATATTTTAGTCATCTGAATTGTTTTTAGTTTTAGTCTTGTTTTAGTCGGCTAAATATCATTAGATTTTAGTCGACTAAATCTACAGTAAATTTAGTCGGCTAAAATCTAATGGGTTTAGTTTCAGTGCATTTATTCAGCATTTCTATCGCCCTCGGATCCGCGCCAAAACAATCGGTCCGAGATCGCCTGAACGAGGTGGCCTCGGCTCGATTGAAAACGAACTCTGGAGCGGTTCGGTTGAAGTGAGAAAGCAATCCAATCCAACAGACCAACGAACCAAGCTATATCACAATGTATGATGGGTAATTACGTAAGTTCCGTGAAAAGCATTAGCTTTGTTGTTTTACTAAAACTTCAAAATGAAGCTGTGAATGTGTGCGAGTACGTCTTCGCCATTCAAAAATCAAAGCGCACTTTTTTATTTTATAATGCCGTCTTATTGCTCTTCTTTGTAGTAGGTGCATTTAAAAAAAAATTTCCCAATCAATCCTGGACTCCTGCTCAAAATGATAAATTATTATAACGACAGCTACAAAAAACAACAACAATAAGCCCGCGAAGCTGTTATCGTTCTATCCTGACGGATGACAGCTCAGTGGAACCCCGGAAAATAAACCGTGGAACTCTTTTTTAATGAAATACCAATGGTTATATAGGCTAATTATGCATTCTGTATAGAAACTTCTTTACCATATTCTTCATTCTTTCAAGCAGACATATTTATTTCTATAAATAAATTTAGATTAATCTTTAGGGCTACTAACATTTTTCAATCAAGAGCAGATTTTCTGTCTTTCTGTTGTTGCTTTAAATAACATCAATGACTCGGACAATAGCAAGTAAATTAGGCTGCTGTCCCTTTAAAACCGAATGCACAGCTGCAATGGATGCAATGTACTGATACAGATTCTCCCTACTGTTTACGTTCACTTAAGACATAATCAACTGTGTTTACGTGAATACTCGTCAAAACGGACAATTCAACATCATTTTGTGTGTAATTCTCCGTTCATGCGACGCGAAAGAGTACTCGCATGCCGTGAGTCGCGCTTTGTGTGTTTAGTGTCAACGCTAAAAAAAACAGACTGAATTGAGTTCTCTCTTGCGTCGTCAGATTTATCCATATGCTCTTCTCTTACTCCCACATATTGACATTTTTTAACGTTTTATGAGATGTGCAGCAAGTGTATGTTAGCTTATGTCCCGCCGGTTCATATGTACGCATCTAACCTCTAACCTTCTCATGTGGGCATTAAAGGTGGGGTAAGCGATTTTTCAAAAACGCTTTAGAAAACTGATCCGGGCCGACTAGCAAAACAAACTTGGAGCCAATCAGCAGAAAGGGGGCGTGTCTACTCATGATGTGGAGGAGAGAGCGCATTTTCTTTCTTTCTTTTTTTTATTTAGAATTTTCAGTGTTCACTATTTATACTACCACATTAGTATATGAACTGGGACGCACCTAAAGCATCCCTTGGGTCAATGCAGAGAATGCACCTATGAAATCATCCATGCATCGATGTGTCTGCTTTCACATATTTGAGTAGAGTATGATTCAGGCCTAAACGCACAACTGTATAAACACATTAAAACCAGTGTTTTACTCTGTTGTTTGGAATACAGCAGGTAAAGAGAACAGGGAGATATTTTTGTAAACACTTACCAAAGGTGTACTAAGCAATATTTGAAAAATGCTTTTGTCCACAGTGTCGGACCGAGTCCCAAAACACACTTGCAGCCAATCAACAGTAAGGGGGCGTGTCTTGTAATGATAGCGAGAAGAGAGCGCTCGATTTGAGTGTACAGAACGGATATTAGCAGATGGACTATAGATAGAGAAAACTGGAAGATAAAAAAAGGAAAATATCAGAGGAGCAAAACATTAAAAAGAAGTGTTACGATCAAGCAAGAGGTAAATATCGGAGCAGCTTTCCAGCGGTGGATAGAACGCAAGGAGCGTTAAGGGCTCGAATCGGACGCTGAGGTTGCGTTGTTTTTGAGTACCATTGATTTTGCATTGTTTCACACAACTCATCTGTGTTGGCTTTTGTTTGAATATGCGTGTGTGTCATCTTCGCTTGTTTCAACGATCGTCGTTATGCCAGGGTTGTGTACGTATGTGTGGGGTGGAGATTTCAAAATAGGGGCGAGGTCCTGTTGGGATATGAGCGTGTTTGTTTTGGTGCTTTCAAATGTCAACATTGGCTACCAGAAATCGCTTACCCCACCTTTAAGGGTTGAGGACTCTCTCCAGTGTGACTTTTCATGTGTGAATTAAGGGTTGCTTTACGTCTGAAACACTTTCCACACTGATCACATGGAAACGGTTTTTCTCCAGTGTGAACGACCATGTGACTCTTAAGAGATTCTTTGCGTGTGAAGCTATTCCCACACAGTTTGCAGGTAAAAGGCTTCTCTCCAGTGTGAATTCTCATGTGGGAATTATAGTGTGCTTTATATGTGAAGCTCTTCCCACACACATTGCAGGTAAATGGTTTCTCTCCAGTGTGAAACCTCATATGAATCTGAAGGCTTATGTTCTGACTGAAACTCTTTCCACAGTGAGTGCAGGTGAAGGGTTTCTCTCCAGTGTGGATTCTCATGTGAACCTTGAGGTTTCCTTTCAATCTGAAACTCTTTCCACAGTCATGGCACGTGAAAGATGACTCTCGAGAATGAATTTTTTCATGCCAGTTAGGGTGTCTCTTGTCTGGGAATCTCTCTCCACACTGATGACCATTAAAAGAGTTCTCTCTTGAGTGAAGCCTCATGTGATTAGCAAGGTTTGTTTCACGTGTAAAACATTTTCCACACTGAGCACACACAAAAGGCTTCGCTCCTGTGTGAGTTTTCATGTGAGCCGTAAGATTTCCTTTTTGTGTGAAGCTCTTCTCACACAGTTTGCAGGTGAAGGGTTTCTCTCCTGTGTGACTTCTCATGTGGGCATTAAGGGTTGATTTAATTGAGAAGCTCTTCCCACACATTTTGCAGGTGTAAGGACTCTGTCCAGTGTGACCTTTCATGTGTGAATTAAGGGATGATTTATGTCTGAAACACTTTCCACACTGATCACATGGAAACAACTTCTCTCCAGTGTGAATGACCATGTGAATCTTAAGAGATGCTTTGCATGAGAAGCTCTTCCCACACAGTTTGCAGGTAAAAGTCTTCTCTGGAGTGTGAAGTCTCGTATGAGTTTTGAGGCTTACTTTACAACTGAAACTCTCTCCACACCAATGACATTTAAAAGCATCCTCTCCTGGGTGTTCTCTCTTCGTGTGAAAATTACGGGTTACTTTTTGTCTGAAACTCTTTCCACACTGATCACATGTGAACGGCTTCTCTCCAGTGTGACGGTTCATGTGGGAATTAAGGCCTTTTTTATGTGTAAAACTCTTTCCACACTGTTGGCATGTGAAAGGCTTCTCTCCAGTGTGAACGTTCATGTGCATTTGAAGGTTATATTTTTGTTTGAAACTCTTTCCACATTGATGGCAGGTGAAGTAAACGTTAGATTCGGTCCTCTGAGCTTTTTTTCGTGATGAAGTTGTTTCAGTCTGTATGGATTTTCCCACAGTCATGAAATCAAGTCTCTCATATTCATCTTTCTCTTCTAACTTTGTAAGTTCTTGCCTCTCTTCCTTCAGTGCCATCAGGTCTAAAGCAAAAAAAAAAAAAAAAGACAAATACAAGTTAGTGGCAGTTTATTGGCTTAAAGCAAGACTTCAAAACCAAGATAAAAGTATTAAAACACAAAAACCAAGATTTTCCAACAAAACCACTGTTATATACAAGTCCTGAATCTGCCATTCATGTTTGTTTTTTTTAAGTCTGTAACTTTTTTTGTATTAATAATTTCAATATAATTCAAAAATTATATAATAAGTGAGTACATCATGAAGCCGTTTTCCAAACCATGTGTTTGGCTTATCCTGAATCACTACAGTACACCTATGATAAGTTTTACATGCAGACTATTTTAGACTGGTTCTGGTAGGAACCGCTGCTAGGTAGCCCAGTACCTGCGTGAATCGTCATAGACATAAACAAAGACAAATAGCTCCAGCTACAATGTTCTTCTGCAAGACACACGCAGTTCTGTTTATTAACCGCTAGAGAACCAAAAGTTAGGTCTTAAATCTATCCGACTGCTAATACTGTGTAAACAAATAGACATTTAATCAAACACAAATATGGAGTGCATCAGGGCTCAGTATGAAGTCCTCTGCTTTTCTCCTAGTACATGCTGACCATGAGGGACATTATCATTTGAGCTCACGTTATGCCAATTATCTATTTTTACATTTCATGACAAAACTGCACAACTGTCCAAATAATATTTTTATAATGATTTTTAATAATGCATTTTTCACTCAAAAACTGCAGTACGTAAGCTCAGATTAATGAGGCCTATGATAAATCAGTTCCAAAAATAAATACAAAACCAGTTGTAATTGAAAGTAAACAAGTTGACAAAAAGAACAATACCAATATTTGGTAATAATTAGGGCTGCACGATAAATCGCATGTGATATTTAACGCGCATCTTGTCAGAAAGCCGGTTTTGTAATCAGCGGTAAATCTCCATCACGTGCGGGCTTTCACATTGAGCAGCATTAACTACACAGAGCCGTTGTTCACTGATGAGCTGCGCAAAAAATCACGCGAATATGAACGTGGTTTAGCGCAGCTCGTCAGTGAACAACGGCTCTGTGTAGTTAATGCTGCTCAATGTGAAAGCACGCAGGTGATGGAGATTTACCGCTGATTACAGAACCGGCTTTACTGACAAGATGCGCGTTAAATATCACATGCGATTTATCGTGCTGCCCTAGTAATAATATAGCATAACAAGATTTATAAGCTATTTTTTGTAGGCCGGTCATTTTTTACTGGGAACGCCACAAGTGTTCTAGGGATTTGAACACAACACAAGGGTTCAATACATTTCCCCCCTATTTTAATTATTAAGTATAGCCATTCAACATTAAAGTCACAATTTTGTAAAATTTAATAGGCTTTGGAAAAGTGTGAACTTACAACAATCCTAACATAAAGTCTTCACATCATTTGTATATGCATGAAAAATAAATTGAATATAGATTAATCTTTATTTAAGATACAAAATTTAATCAGCCAGCAATTTACATCAATGACAGTCTGCAGCAGGTTTTAATGCTGTATTCCAGACAACTCGAAATTCCGATTTTTCCCATCTCCTACTTGGAAATAACGTCTTGATTGCTGCTTGAAGTCAGACATCCGACTTGTGAACATGGGGCAGATCGATCAACCCTGACCTCAGCGAGACGAGTCATTTGACATTACTGCTTCCAGCTAACATAGTGTGTACCTAACGTACGTCAAACTTAAAAACATTAACATTAAGTTTTCTTTTTGCTCATATTTTTGCATTTCGTCAGCTGTTTTCAAAACAAATGGCAGCATTTTGTTAGTTTTATTCTGTTTTTGCTACAGTTGATACAAAAACATGAAACACTCTCATTGTGTCATGGCAGCATCATGTGGGCAACACGTGAACATGATTGTCTGGAACTTGTTAAAGTTTGTAAAGGGAGCACATCTTACAAGATCAGATATTTGTCAGTGAGCTCAGGATCTGTTGAGCAGCAAATACTCAAGCATGGTCTTGTCAGTCACTTCTCCTTATTCTTGACCTGTGATCAGTCAAATCTGACTCCTGCAGCTCTTGTTGGATGTAGGGTTGCCAAGTCCGCGTTTTTTCCACAGAATTGGGACACGTTGCGCGAGCAGGTGGCAATGGTCAGAGATTCAGCGGGAGCGGGATAAAGAAAACAGCCGAATCCCGGACATTTTGGGCGATTAAGAAATGCCGGCCGGACGCATTTTTTTAGGTCCAAAAAGAGGACATGTCCGGGGAAAAGAGGACATATGGTCACCCTATCTTATGACATTCTTCAGAAATATTATATATTTCTGTAGAGCTGGACATTTTAATGAGGATCAAATGAGTGAGTTCAGCATTGAGAATGAAAACCAACCTGTTTGTGTCTCAGTATCTTCATGTTTGACTCTGAATGTTTCTTCAATCTTCATGTCTTCACTCTCCTCTTTAATAAACTCCATCTTTGTTTGTGTCTCAGTATCTTCATGTTTGACTCTGAATGCTTCTTCAATCTTCATGTCTTCACTCTCC
>NW_015536513.1:367958-379643 GCF_001515605.1 Sinocyclocheilus anshuiensis | reverse complement strand
TGTTTCTTCAATCTTCATGTCTTCACTCTCCGCTTTAATCAACTCCATCTTTATAATAGTGTGTCACGTGGATCTCAGCTGCTTCTCCAAGAGTTTTTCTGTGTGTTCGGACACTTTCTTCTGTTTAAAAGGAGAATAAGTAATAAAACCAAAAATAAATGCAATCAATAAATCTCTGGGTGCGTCTCATTCTGCTCCCTAGTCACTACACTGCTAAGTGAGCCAGTCAGAGTGATGGTTAATGGCTTTAAATGACCTGTGACCTGTAGCATGAAGCCGGTTTCAGGTTTTTACCCAGGTAATTTCGCATTTAGTTTGGGCTCAAGAAGGTGGGTTGGTTTTGAGCGGGTTTCGTCACCATGGTAATTCTTCAATCTTCATGTCTTCACTCTCCTCTTTAATAAACTCCATCTTTGTTTGTTCCTCAGTATCTTCATGTTTGACTCCGAATGCTTCTTCAATCTTCATGTCTTCACTCTCCACTTTAATAAACTCCATCTTTGTTTGTTCCTCAGTATCTTCATGTTTGACTCCGAATGCTTCTTCAATCTTCATGTCTTCACTCTCCGCTTTAATCAACTCCATCTTTATAATAGTGTGTCACGTGGATCTCAGCTGCTTCTCCAAGAGTTTTTCTGTGTGTTCGGACACTTTCTTCTGTTTAAAAGGAGAATAAGTAATAAAACCAAAAATAAATGCAATCAATAAATCTCTGGGTGCGTCTCATTCTGCTCCCTAGTCACTACACTGCTAAGTGAGCCAGTCAGAGTGATGGTTAATGGCTTTAAATGACCTGTGACCTGTAGCATGAAGCCGGTTTCAGGTTTTTACCCAGGTAATTTCGCATTTAGTTTGGGCTCAAGAAGGTGGGTTGGTTTTGAGCGGGTTTCGTCACCATGGTAACTTGCGCTACACGGCTACCCTACGGCTACACAGTTGTACACGGAAGCAGCTCCGGGCGGATGATGTATGAGTTCAGCGTTGCGCATGCGCCGCTCAGAAGTGACGAATGCGGAAGCGCAGCGGAGATCAAAACAAAACAACGGTCACCAATTAGAAGCACAAAACAAGGATTTGTTAAGAAGAATGTCGGAGGATTTCGATATAAGTCAAGAGGAGACTGGTTTTCCTTTGCTAAAGTAAGGAAACTTTGCTTCCTTTGCTCCTGTTAACAAACGTTGGTTTTCACGAGACTCACCGGCGCATGCGCAGCGCTGACCTCATACGTCATCCGCCCAGAACTGCTTCCATGTACAACTGTGAGCGCAAGCTACATTAAAGTGATTATTAAGTTTTGAATATGGATATTTTTCTTACAAAAACGCATCGATTCGCTACAGGAGGCCTTTGTTCACCCCCCGGAGCCGTGCGAGACACCTTTTTTTATTTTTATGGATGGGCGCTTTTTATTTAACTTCTTTTGGACTGATGCATGCAACACCCGCTGAGTGGCATTAAACAGCTTGAAAGATCAAAGACCATTTTCAATATAACTCCGACTGGATTCGTCTGAAAGAAGAAAGTCATATACACCTAGGATGACTTGAGAGTGAGTAATTTATGGGCTAATTTTCATTTTTGGGTGAACGAACCCTTTAAAAAGTTGAGACATAAACATATTACAGTATGACTGAAATTTTAAAGTGTTAAAAAAAAGTTTATTCTATGGCACCTAAACAATTTTTTGTTTCTTATAGGAGCCGATGGCTTAGGTCAGTACTTGTAAAGGTTAACCCTGCCAGTGAGTGAACTCGTGTTCACGATAAACTGATTCACTACATAGGGAGCAAAATGAGACGCAGCTTTTGTTACTCGTGTGTAAGTGGGGTTTACTCGTAAAAATAACGTGTTAGATAAATGTATCACATTGTTTACTTTATCCATAATTAAGCCATTTTACGTTGTTTGTAAAACCATTAAATACTTGTTTGCATTGATTTAAACACTTTAAATGCTTAAAAACACAAACCTTTCTTCAGCTGAATCTCGACAGACGCAGGAGAGCGGCGCAGTCTTATGACGTCACACCACACCACCAAAATAAAGGTCCTGTCATCACGCTGCGGTCTAAAAATACAAAAGTGCACAGAAAATTTAAATGCCAGAGGATTTCAGAGTTCATTTCTTGGTGAAATACATATTTAAATAAATTTCGTACAATGGTGTGTTGAAAATATTAAGAACTACAAATGAAAGAATGTGAGATTCTGTCTTAAAGACAGAACTTTAATGTGTTTGGGTGTAGAAACCATTATTAAAAACTAAAGAGTGACGTGTGATTTACAAGTAAAAAATACATAATCTCAGTGTGATTTAAAGGGTTTCTAGTAGGGCTGTGAATCTTTGGGTAGACAGCGAATTCGATTCAAGATTCATAGGTTTTCGATTCAAGAACGATTTCTGCAAATTCACAACGATTCGATTCACAATTAGATTCGATTAACGATTCGATTCTGCATTCTTTAAGTGCATTCACAGGATTTTAATTTAAATGCTTCCCCTAAATTCTTTAAATGCTTATCAGGGGGCAAATTACACAGCAGCCTTAATGGTTACAGAACCATACGTTAGGGGGGAAAAAAACAAACACTTTTGTCCATTGTTAGAACATAAACATATTACAGTATGACTGAAATTTTAAAGTGTTAAAAAAAAGTTTATTCTATGGCACCTAAACAATTTTTTGTTTCTTATAGGAGCCGATGGCTTAGGTCAGTACTTGTAAAGGTTAACCCTGCCAGTGAGTGAACTCGTGTTCACGATAAACTGATTCACTACATAGGGAGCAAAATGAGACGCAGCTTTTGTTACTCGTGTGTAAGTGGGGTTTACTCGTAAAAATAACGTGTTAGATAAATGTATCACATTGTTTACTTTATCCATAATTAAGCCATTTTACGTTGTTTGTAAAACCATTAAATACTTGTTTGCATTGATTTAAACACTTTAAATGCTTAAAAACACAAACCTTTCTTCAGCTGAATCTCGACAGACGCAGGAGAGCGGCGCAGTCTTATGACGTCACACCACACCACCAAAATAAAGGTCCTGTCATCACGCTGCGGTCTAAAAATACAAAAGTGCACAGAAAATTTAAATGCCAGAGGATTTCAGAGTTCATTTCTTGGTGAAATACATATTTAAATAAATTTCGTACAATGGTGTGTTGAAAATATTAAGAACTACAAATGAAAGAATGTGAGATTCTGTCTTAAAGACAGAACTTTAATGTGTTTGGGTGTAGAAACCATTATTAAAAACTAAAGAGTGACGTGTGATTTACAAGTAAAAAATACATAATCTCAGTGTGATTTAAAGGGTTTCTAGTAGGGCTGTGAATCTTTGGGTAGACAGCGAATTCGATTCAAGATTCATAGGTTTTCGATTCAAGAACGATTTCTGCAAATTCACAACGATTCGATTCACAATTAGATTCGATTAACGATTCGATTCTGCATTCTTTAAGTGCATTCACAGGATTTTAATTTAAATGCTTCCCCTAAATTCTTTAAATGCTTAGTCAGGGGGCAAATTACACAGCAGCCTTTATGGTTAGAGAACCATAGGTTAGAGAAAAAAAAACACTTTTGTCCATTGTTAGATGTTAGTTTAATGATGCTATGGCATGACATGGCATATGTAGAAATGTATGTAAGCCTAGATTAAAAAAAAAAAGAGCTTTAAAAGTATTATGTATAGGCTAACATTTTATCACACCAGGGAGCGTAGCCATCATTTCAGAAGTGACAGAAATGTCAAATATAATAATTTTATGCATGTATTATATATATTTTTTTTTAGTATAAAAAATATCAAAGTGCATTTGACGGGTAAAAGCAAAAAAAAGTGCTCAGCACAACAGCGGCCTGTTTTTCCGTTCATTATAGGTCATGGAAATTCAGCTTTTTAGTGAAATTCAGGGAAAAGTCAGGGAATTTGACATTTGGCTTAGAGTGAGAACCCTGCCAACAGAGTTGAAGTCCTCCACAGGTCCTTCTATCAGTTGGAAACTCTATAGGCCCTAATGGTTGTTTTTCATTCACTATTTTCTCATTGTAAAATGTACTTTTTGTACTATTGTATGTACACTTTTTGTATTTTAGATGACATTGTTACATTATATTCCACTTATACATTTTATTGTAGAATAACAAAAACAAGTTTGTAATAAACTATCATAAAGGTTTTCATGTTGCTAATCTTATTTTTGTCTACCTCATTATTTGCACTGTATATTGAATGTATTGAACCACTTTGAGAAGAATGAAACCTGTTTTGTAGTTCTTTTATTATATGCAATATGTGACAAAAGTAGGCTTCTTCATAATAGCTTGTTTTGCAGTCAGGACTTTGGAGACTCTAAAAAGCCGCTAAAAGACCACTTTGCCTCCCTTTGGTTAAATAAAAATAACTTTTCAATGGAAAATGCTGGATTAAAAATGCTCTTTTCCAGTGTTTGCTGCCATCTAGTAGAATCAAATAAAATTTACAATAGCTGAAGCATACAGTGTTTGAGTTACACACTCTCAAATACAAGATTCAAAGAAAAAAAGAACACAATCGCCTATTTGTTTGTGTTTATTTTTATATTTTGAACAAATACTACAGTATTTATTATATTTTTTATTTTCTAAAAGGGTTTCCTTTAAAATAACACAAATATCGTGCATCTACTTTACTGTATGTGGGTAAGGGCAGTCATCAGGTTTAGATATGTCATTTCCAGGCAGAAATCCACACAAAACAAAGAGTTTAAGGGGTTAAAGGTGGCGTCTAGCACACAGGGCTAGCATAACCAGACCTTTAATCTCTGTGCTCGGGCCAGACACCATTGCCTGCAAGGAAGTGTGGAAGTTACCATCTGTAACCATCTATCTCGT
The DNA here is from genome assembly GCF_001515605.1 of Sinocyclocheilus anshuiensis. Taxonomy (NCBI): domain Eukaryota; kingdom Metazoa; phylum Chordata; class Actinopteri; order Cypriniformes; family Cyprinidae; genus Sinocyclocheilus; species Sinocyclocheilus anshuiensis. The sequence goes on along the minus strand of NW_015536513.1, from coordinate 374,763 downwards.
TACCATTTGTAACGCAAAACATTTTTTTGTACTTAAAGGGGGGTCCAATACTGTTTCATGCATGTGGAGTTATTTGTCACTGTTAAAGAGTTGGATTCTCATGCTAAACATGGCAAAAGTTTCAAAAAACAATTTGGACGTATAACAGTATTTCTGAGCCAAATACATACTTCTGGGTTTCTTACAAGTTTCAGAAAGTTTTTTTCGATCATGGCTCTTCATGACGTCATCGTTCGGGAAGAATGTCTCCAAAGAAGTGTGTTTTTGGCTGTAAGGGAAAGACAACCTTGTTCAGCTTCCCGAAGAACCCAGCGTTACGTGAACAGTGGATGCATTTAGTTTTTCCGGGGCAGCAACGGAGTTTCGCAAGTGTGTTTGTTGACGAACGTTTTATAAACAAGGCCCAGTTCGGTGCTGTATTTACACATCGTTTGATACTGAAAGATGGAGCGGTCCCGGCTATAAAAGATCCCGGTCATGATTCAGAACTGCAGACGGTAAGTGAAACGGCATCAAATGTCTGTGTTTTGTTGGCAATCAGCACTCAAGTGCTCGTCATCTCTTTAGCTCCGCCCACAGTGCACCTCCAGGAGCTCGGCTGTTCTCGGAGAGAATCGTAAAGCTGTATCTTTCTTTTAAAAAATGTATAAAACTAAAGACTTTTTGGAGATATGAAGGATGCAGTACTACTCTTTAGGTACTCAAGATTAACATGAGATTGGGTGAAACTGTGTTATGTCCCCTTTAAGTGTTTGCAGAGTAGTCCATTTAAATTGAACTTGAATAAACTACAGATCCCCCAAAATAATATAGTAGTCAACATTTAATGTGGATGGAAAAAGTTCATCAAAACTGTCCTAAGACGAGAACGCATTTTGGTTTTAGGACAACTTTGATGAAAGGTTTTGATCAACTTTAAATGTTGGCTAGTGTACTTCAGTACATTGATCAAGTAAAATTGCTTATGTGATTTCCACCCTGGGGTAAAAGATGCTTTTTCAACAAGAGGTGACATGAGATGTCAATCAGCATAAAACTACCGGTAGTGAACAAAATTTTGGGGTGGCACCTAGGGTTCATTGCCACGTTGCACTTCCTTCTGGCTCTGCCAATGGTTGTGAGTTGGTCTTCCAGAGGTAAAATGTTTTGCCAGTTCAACTGATGCTCATGTTAAGTTGTAACTTATATGCAGGAAGTGAAAGGCTGCTGCCACTATTCTGAATAAATCTTCACATTACACAATGTTTGTATTATTTTAAAGATGAAACTAAGGGATTTCATTACCAGTAACAAAATAAATGTTTAACAACAACAAAAAACTCTATAAAGTACTTGTTACAGTAATCAAACGGTATCAAAACTATAGCAAATTCAACGGGCTTACATCTGCATGATTTTTTTTTCACCTTCAAGTGTGATGATTTTAAAATAATTTTTTATCAAATTAGATGCCCTCCTCCACACTGAACATGCAGGTTATTTCTGAAACCTCTATCTTGTAACCCTCTTACGACACTGAGGATCACAGGAATTCCTTTCGAGAATGAGTTCGCAAATGATCTTTCAGGTCTCTTCGATAGATGAAACGCTCCTCACACCAAAGACAGTTGTAAGGTCTCTCTCCAGTGTGAAGTCTCATGTGGACTTTCATGTTTTGTTTTTTAGTAAAACTCTTTCCACACTGTTGGCAGGTGAAAGGTCTCTCTCCGGAGTGAATTTTCATGTGGTCGGTAAGTGTTTCTTTACATGTATAACTCTTACCACACTGAGTGCAAGTGAAAGGCTTCTCTCCAGTGTGAGTTCTCATGTGGACTTTAATGTTTGGTTTTTGAGCAAATCTCTTTCCACACTGAGGGCAGGCGAAAGGCTTATCTCCGGTGTGAATTCTCAAGTGATCCTTGAGGCGTCCTTCTTTTGAGCAACTCTTTCCACAGAGATGGCATATGAAAGGCTTTTTTCCCATGTGAATTTTGACATGATCCTTGAGCTGTTGCCTGTCTGTGAAACTCTTTTTGCAGTGCTGACATATAATCTTTTTAGAGTGAATTCTCATGTGCTGATAAATTTTTACTTTAGTTCCGAAACTCTTTCCACACTGACCACATATGTAAGGACATGGTTGAGCTCTGTTTCCTGAGGAAGTCATTTCAGTGGATTGTTCTGCAGTCATGAAATCAAGTTTCTCACACCGATCTTTCTCTTCTGCTTTATTCACTTCTTGACTCTCCTCTTTCGGTGGGCTCATGTCTAAAGTGAAAAAGACGAATACAAATTAACACCAGCTTACTGGTACAAAGCAACAGACACCAAAACCAACCTGAAAGCATCAAAGCCAGCAACATTTTTGCTAGATCCTATACTAACTAAACTAGCGAAGGAGCAGTTACCAGTTATCTCAGAATCTCAATTTCAATAATGAATACAACTGATAGCTTTCTTTAGGACACATTAAAAAAATCCCTTAAGTTCAAGAAAGCTGGCAGTAATTAAACCCATTATTACTTGACTCAGGAGAATGCCATTCATGTCTAAAATACTCTCAACCACAGGGGTTGACTCAACGGTTCACAATTGATGACTAATAGCATCAAGCCCATAAATAGAATACAAATCGATAATTGAATCTAACGCTTATTAATTTATTAAATTATTAAATTAACATCTTTCTTACAATGCTATTAGCTCGTTTGACTACATAGACCACATCATAGCTTAAGAATTATGTTGCCATTAGTGGACAAGTATTAGTATTGTTTAGGTCTTATATATCCGACTGTTCATATGCATGAATACATTTAATCAAACACAAGTGTGGAGTGCCACTGGGCTCAGTATTAAGTCCACTTAAGTTCAGATGAGTAGCCATCAGTCCCACATGGTGCATGTGGAAGGGGAAGGTCAACTCTGTCTGGTGCATATGTGGATGCAGCTCTAAAATGCAGGACCGCAAGAGAGTCTAATGTGGATCACTTGATTGGGGATTCCTTGCCCGCACTTACCGCATGCTATGTTGTAAGAGGGACATCTTGCAAGTCTCCATGTTCTCCTTATATGGAGTCCATGTGGAATCCCTGAGGCAGCCCATCAATAGCAGGTTAATAAAAAACCTTTTTAAATCTGGCACCAGTTTCCGTTTATGGAGTGAATATCTTGCCTCATGTGACAATGACAAACTGAATGTCTGAATGTCAATTTGTTTTTCTCTGACTTACTGTATAAAGACAGTTTACACTTTGGACCAGACGTCACCTGGGAAGGAATATTAATATTTCAATGATGACATTGTGTTTGGTTGTCCAGGCTGAAATGAAAAGATATACATTTGGCTTAACCAAAATATGAAATATTGTTTTGTGGAACACTCTACAGATAAAGCTAAGCAGGTTTCAAATTTATCTCATTTTTCCTTCCAAATACTGTAATTGCATGTGATGCCAAGAGGTGTTTTCTATAGCAGGGGTTCTCAGACTTTTTGGGGCCAGGGACCCCTTACAGGCAAGACAATTTTCCAAGGACCCCTTCATAATTATAACAGTGATTAAGCATATGCTTACTACAATTTGTTATAGCCAATGCCATTAGAACTCCCATTTTTTATTTTCCTGGATTCCAATTTATTAGGTTAATTAAATTTGATAACCTTAAAACATGTCTGATAAATTGAATTTATAAAACTTTAACATCCTAATATTTTATTACAACTTTTACAGTAATATATCCATAGGCCTATGGAATGTTTTATTTATTTAGGCCTATTTATTTCAGAAATTGTGTTTGTTTTAATTTCGGTGTTAATAATTTATTACAAACATACAAAAATTGACAACTGAATCTTTTAAAATGTAATCAAATGAAAATTAAACAGTGCCTTTTAATTTTGATTAAAGTGCTGTACAGCAGAGATTTACTGTAAAAATAAAAAAACATTAAACACAAATAGTGTGATTATTATTATTATTATTATATTGTTGTTATATACTACTACTTTGATAAGCACACACTGTACAATCGTAATATATTCGTCACAATTTCAAGTTCAGTGAACCTCTTCCAGGTCAGAGCCTTGCATTTCAACTTATTTACGCACCTATAGGTTAGAAAACCTATTTTTCTAGTCGGCTAATTATTTAAATAGGCTACTAAACCATAATGAGCCTTTAATAGATAGCTAGCTTATTCCGAGTTCAAGTGCATAAAGCTTGCCGCTAATCACCTGCAAAATTAATTAACTATGAATGTGTCAGGAAAAAAAACAGTAAGGAGATATTTTTATTAATTATTAATAAACAAGTGTTCTCTGGTGAGGAGAGTCAGTGTCGGCTTCATCTTTGCAGCCGACACTCACTTGCCATCTCCGCAGGCTACAGTGGACGTAGCAACCTTTAAAATGAATTACATAATGATTCAGTTTTTGTTTAGATTTTAATTGTTTTGTTTTAAAGTAGACATTTCAAGCTTTCCATAGACAGTAATCTTCATTTTTATGACGCAAAAGAAGATTAATAAATCTGACCCACCCAGTCTCTTTTCAGTTTATAATGATCAGTGGCCAACAAGTGGGTTTCCGGCAACAGAGCAATGGATATAGGCTATGTTCTTTTTTTGAGGAATGTAAACATTTTCTTTCTTTTTGGCCCTGTCCCAAATGGCACACTTCATGTGCACTTTTGTGTGCACGCGTGTCCATTAAGTCCACGTGACCGTAGCGTGTCCCATTCCTCATTTTAGCATTCAGAAGAGTGCTCGCGAGCACCCCTTTGCGGCGAGCTCCGCAGTAGACTTCTACCCGACAGTCAAAGCGGCATTATGTCACGAAAGTGCAGACTCAGAGGAAGACACACAAGGGTTTAGGGTACCATTTGAGACCGGGCCTTTAGGAGATGGCCAATACCCTTCACATTCCAAGTTACTGGCTTGGCAATTCCCTGAATGCAAAAATAAATAAATAAATAAAAATAAAAATGAAATACAAATATTAAGATGCTGATGAACACATAGAAGACCAAAGACACCAAATTTGAACAGAAAAGTACCACAAATTAAACACTGAATAACCCCCCTAAGAAACCCAACCCCCAGGTCTCATCCCCAAACAATAGGGCACACATAACATCGGAAAGTCACAAAATGAAATAATGAATGTACATAAACCTGCCACCGTACTAATGCCACTGAGAAAAATAGCCCCTTCAAGAGAGGCCAACCAGGGAAAATGAAACAAACATATCCCTACAGCATCTAAATCCTTCTCCAAAAAGGAAATACAAGTGTTGGAAGCAAGAATGCACAGTAATAGTCTAAAAAAATAAACAAATAAATAAATATTACAAACAAAAAAAAATTATAATAAATTCTACACTTACAAGTCTGGTGGGTTCAAAAAGAAAGATAATCCTCTGAGAAATAACATGAAGAACAAAAATATCTATATCCAAGAGAGTCAGCGGGCAACTCTAGACATTTCTAGGGATTGAGAAACAGAGAAACGATGTGAGTGGACCGGAGCATTCAGCTCCTTCTGGTAGACAAACTATTCCCAAATTCTTTGTCAAACTCTGTTCTCTAAATCGTCCAATTTTGACTGAATTTGTTCCACTTTGGTCAGCAAATTGGCAAGCTGGCCTTTGGACACTGGTCTTTTTCTGTGGCTTTCTGTGAGCGTGTTGATTTTAATCTCATTGTGTGTTTATTTGTCTGCTTAAGCTCAACAACCTAAGAATAATAGCTCGATATGAAACTCGTGAGGCGGCTTTACACGCATACTTTGGATGTGACTGTGAGCGCACAGAAAACCCCATCTGGAGCGTGCGAGTACCAAATGGCTTAAAAAGATGTGCAACAATGACCTGATTAGGCAAGTGACAGTTGTGTCAACTGCCCTGAAATGCAAGTGAAAGTCTTGGATCAATGTGCAGCAGCTCGCGTGTACAGACGAGATGCACCGAAGTGAAGCCACTTTGAGAGAATGAAAGAGAGAAGAATCACTTGCGCCGTTTTCAAATGTTTTTTTAAAGGGGTCATAGGATGCCCATTTTCCACAAGTTGATATGATTCTTTAGGGTCTTAATGAAAAGTCTGTAACATAGTTTGATTAAAATTTCTCAATGGTACTGTAAAAAAACACCTTTTTTACCCTGTCAAAAACAGCTCTGTTCAGAGCATGCAGATTTGTAGCATTTTCCTTTAAATGTTAATGAGCTCTGCTGACTCCGCCCCTCTCTTCCGAGCCGCTCTCAGAGAGACTGTTTACTTTAGCCGCATTCATCGTGAAACTTGCTAATTAGCACATTATTAGGAAAGGCGATTTGCAAAGATTCATTAAAAAAACCTTACACACTTCTTCTGTAGGTGAAGCTGGATCACGAATGATTCGCGCGAACATAGATGCATTTATGTAGATCGGGGGAGCATTCCCTTCAGAAACAAACATAATCCACTGCGTCTTCAGTGGCATAAATGCATGTTCGCGCGAATCATTTGTGATCCAGCCTCATCTACAGATGAAGTGAGTATAATGTTTTGTAACGAATCTTTGCAAATCACCTTTCCTAATAATGTGCTAATTAGCAAGTATTATAAATTGAATTGCAGAAACAGAAATGAATGCTATTTTTGAAGAATGTCACGAGTGTCCTCATTAAAGTGGTTTTATTTGACACGGAGCAGGTTGCCTCATGTGGACAGTAGACTTTTGAATGAATGAATGTATGAATTATAAAAAAATTCACCCCCCTCACAGTTGTCATGAAGGGCAAAATTAGCTATATAGACCAAAATCTTTTTTTGAACCAGGCTGTAAACATGT
>NW_015536513.1:355359-367506 GCF_001515605.1 Sinocyclocheilus anshuiensis | reverse complement strand
TGTGAGATGATGTGGCTTCTTACACAGAATAAGGCACGCAACATATTTCATAGTATTTAAACAGTGATAAAGGCATTGCATTATAAATATACTTTATTTTAATTAAAATTATAATAATTAGAACTCGGATAAACCGTATATTGCCGTAGTCGTGTGTTTATTAGTCACGTTGAATCAATGAAAGCAGTTGAATCTTCTGTTTATTCAGCTGCAGCGATCCTGGGTTTCTTCTGCGAGGCGTATTTGGAGTTTCTCTGGCCTTCGGATGAAGATTTACTGCTGATCACAGAACCGTGCTTCACTGAAAAATACGCATGACAATCGAAGCTTCTGTCGAATCCCGATCTCGATTCCATTTCGATTAATCGTGCAGCCCTATTTCCTAAGTCTAAATGTTTTAACAATTAAAACTTAATTTTATTGAAATACTTGCAATATTAGGCTATTATATTGTAAATATGTAATCAATGGCATAAAATAGCCTAACAACGATAACAATATTGTTTATTATCTATGGGACAATATATGGCACACCAAAAAGTCTACTGTCCACATGAGGCAACCCGCTCCGTGTCAAATAAAACCACTTTAATGAGGACACTCGTGACATTCTTCAAAAATAGCATTCATTTCTGTTTCTGGCATTTTAATAATGATCAAATGAGTGAGTTCAGACTTGAAAATGAAAACCAACCTGTTTGTTCCTCAGTATCTTCATGTTAAGAAAACGACTAAATATATAGAAGCTTCATATTTGTTTGTATATTTACATTTAGTAGTCACTCGAGCCTTTTCCGTTACTCGTGCAGATGCGCTTTACTCGCACAATAACGGTCATAATGTCAGATAAACTATTATAATGTTACATTCAATAACAATCAATTAACTTTACAGCGCTTGTAAAAAACCTATAAAGTAGACTGGCCGCGTTGTATCGATTAAAACACTTGATTAAATGATGAAAACCACAAACCTTTCTTCAGCCGAAACGCAGACGCGGAAGCAGCCCTGTGACGTCACATCACCAGATCAAAATAAAAGTCCTGTTGTATCGATTAAAACACTTGATTAAATGATGAAAACCACAAACCTTTCTTCAGCCGAGACGCGGAAGCAGCCCTGTGACGTCACACCACCAGATCAAAATAAAAGTCCTGTTCACGCGCTGCTTCGTCTACAATTAAAAAAAAGCGCATTTACATAAAGAAAACATAGCCTACAAACAATAAAACATGTCAGATATTCGGAGTGAAATACATTATGTCTAATCGTGTGCTGAAAATAACCACCAAGTATACAAAAATACAAAACTAAATATATAAAGAAACAAAAACTAAAAATCATATTTATTTATTTATTATTTTTCCACATTTATTTATACGTTTATTTAATTTCAGATTTATTGATTTATTCTGCTCAGAGTTGGCAAGGGACAAGCTCTGAGACCACAGTAACACCTTTTGTGTGACCAAATAAGGACTGAATGCAGTGGTACCCACATTTTTGTTTTTCCATGATAAAAAGTCTAGCAGTAGAATCAAATGTTTAAAGGGCCCATATTGTCAAAACTGAAATTTTCTTGGCTTTTATCATGATAACTGAGGTCTAGGGGCTATTTAACTACCATATAAGTTTCAAAACAGTCAGTCCACAGTAAAATGCACACAGCCTGCATAAAGTAGCTGTGATTTTTCACGAACCGTTGTGACTTCCGTAAAAAGTTGACGTCAGAACTACACAGTCACCGCCTTCAGTCAAAACTCAACTGTTTAACTCTAGGGGAGTTGGAAAATGAGCCTATTTTCAAAAATAGTGGACTGTTCCTTTAATGCATTAAAACTGTTTTTAAAAGACCAAACTCAGTAACCACATGATTAATAAATCATACTATGTACAGACAAGCACTGTTTAAATGCATTAAGCAATGTTAAGCGTTTCCTTATAACGGTTTTCTGTGGGAGGAAAACGCCTAACGCGTAATTAAACGCATTGCGTTCTTATCCTGGACTCGTCTGCTTGTCTGTACATAAGTATGATTTATTAATAATTTGTTTTCTGAGTTGTGTCTTTTTTTATACCTTACAAAGAGTCAAGTAACTTATTAGTTGAAATTGGTGAAGTATTAACCATCATACATTAACCTTTAAGGTGAAATTAGTGACACACCAGTGAATTTTAGTTTCTCACCGATGCAAAAATCCAATTAAAGATTTTACCAATCAAGCAAAATGACCACTTTTTGCCAACCTTTACATTTCAGTGCATTTAATCTTATCACAGAGTGAGAATTGCTAAAAAAATAAATGATGTTTCTTGTAATTTTTATTAGGGAAGGGCATGCCTGAAGGACACTGCCGTGCCTACCGTTTTCTCTTTCTCCAATGGCGAAGAACAACAGCCAAAAAGAAGATGCTTGATAAGTATTAATGAGGTAGTAAGTGGCATCCCTATTTCTGCTGTAAATAGTAATGAGGAGGTTGCATATGTAGACAATGGGAGTCGTGCCAACAGCCTTGCTGCCAGTCAGAGCAATGTCATGATGATGGAAGACACATCTGAACAGGCCTTTGTTGCTCAAGACGTCGTGCATGATGACATTGCTATGACAGCGGATGTGTGTGAGGATGTTGGTTTGGTTAGCAGTGTTCAACACACAACTCAGAGTGGAAAACTTGCACACTTAGCATCAGGTCACTCTTGCACTATGCTCTCTGAGTGATCACTGCTACTATATTTCAGAGTCTCCGAAAACACTTAAAAGGAAAGCTTATGAGGTAAAGGACAAGCTATGTGTGGCTCGCAAAAAGCTGAGGTTGAAAAGGCAAATGACAAGGTGACTAAAGGCAAGAGTTTCTTCCTTGAAAGCGGTAATCCAAATGCTTCAGAAGAAACGTATGATTTCAACCGAATGTGCCTCTCTTCTTGAAAGTCTGGATGATGTTCCCCGGGAGATCTTTCAGAGAATCCAAAAGAAGAAAAAGTCAGCGTTTTCCGAAAACTTGAAGCAATTCGCAACTACACTGCACTTCTACTCTCCAAAGGCTTATGACTATGTGAGAGAGAAGTTTCTCTTGGCTTTGCCTCATCCTCAGACCATACGAAAATGGTACAGTAGCATCTCTGCAGATCCTGGATTTACTGTTGCTTCATTCACAGCTTTAAAAAGTCATGTTGCTGAGCAGAAGAAAGTCGGAAAAGACACAGTTTGCTCATTAATGATGGATGAAATGTACATTCATGAGCAAACTGAGTTTGGCGGGGACCAAATTCATGGCTATGTTGACATCGGTGGTGGTGAGATAGAACATTTTGTGGCAATACAAGCACTGGTCCTCATGGTTGTTGCAATCAATGAGTCTTGGAAGATTCCCATTGCTGACTTTCTTATCAACAGCATGACAGGACCAGAGAGAGCAAGCATCATCCGCGAGAGCCTTGTTAGGCTTCATGCAATCGGAGTTAGGGTTGCCTCCTTGACGTGTGATGGACCCTCCCAAAACTTAGCAATGATCAGGGAGCTTGGTGCTAACTTGGGCATCATGGACATGAGACCTTACTTTCTCCATCCTGAGGATCACATCCAAAAAGTCCATGTGCCGTTGGATCCATGTCACATGCTCAAGCTTCTTTGTAATGTGTTCTCAACAGCTGAGGTTCTGGTAAGAGAAGATGGCCAGCAGATAAGGTGGCGGTACATTGAGGAGCTCCACAAGCTTCAGGAGAAGGAAGGCTTGCGTCTTGGCAACAAACTAAAAATGGCACATATTCAGTGGCGAAATCAGAAAATGAAGGTCAATCTTGCAGCCCAGCTCTTTAGCAGCAGTGTGGCTGAGTATTGTGAGCAGGAGCTGAAGTATCTCCAGTTCATTGGATGTGCAGCCACAGTTCAATTCCTGCGCACAATTGATGCGGCCTTTGATGTCCTAAACAGCCACAACCCACTTGGCAAAGGACACAAAGCACCCATCAAACCAACCACTAAACACCGTGCTAAGGGTATTTTAGAAGAAACAGAGTCACTTCTCCATGGGCTCAAAATGAAAGGAAGAGACAACACACTTGTACATGTGCATTCCACACAGAACAAGACACCCATATATGGTTTCATTGCTTGTGGCAGAAGTGTGATGGGCATCTACGAAGACCTGGTAGAGCAGCCAGCTGCCCCATGCCGATACCTTCTGACCTACAAACTCAGTCAGGACCACTTGGAGTTGTTCTTCTTTGCTGTCAGAGCGCGTGGAGGTAGGGCTGGGCGATATAGCTAAAAAATGTATCAACGATATAATGTTTCATATCGTTCGGTATCGATAATTATTGACATTTTTTATAACCTTTTTTCAAAACAAAGAGCAATAGAAAAAAATTAAAATAAATTTATTGCGACAAACAACAATTTATTTTTTTTTTTTAACAGTCAAACACAAAATAAAAATTAATTTCTAATGTTTTATATGCAGATTAAATAGGTCTTAATTAAACTTTTGATTTGTCTCCCGAGGCCACAGGACGCAGCGAAAAGGAATAAACCTCCACAGATTCGTGACGTGTTTTCTAAAAGTTTAAACTGTTTTAACTTTGCATGGCTTTCTATACATCTCTTGCGTGAGACGCGAGTGCAGCAGTCGTATTTGTCTAGAAAATGTGCTGAATATGCGTTCTGTGTGAATGGCTTGTTTCGGTTTTAACCTAATCAAGATCTTCTACGCATTGAGCTTCTATATTTCTCTAATATTTTGAATGAATAATGCAGCAACTGCGCGTCTCGTGGGCTAGACTAACAAAACATTAAACTACAACGTCACTTACATCATCATCACCGCATCTCGCGCACCACTGATGATGCTCCCTGACGCAAACCTAACATTCGATTGTACTATTTTTGCATTCAAATGCAAATGTTTATTTTAAATTCGACTAATATTCTTTTTTTTTTTCACAATCTCCTCATCACAGGCAGGCACAGCACTCATGTTCGTGTTTGTGTGTGCTGTCTGCGTCACTCATAGCACGTGCCTATATCGAACATTTGTTATATCGTTATCGAAGAAGGTGTACCATCGATAAATATCGATACCGTTTTATCGCCCAGGCCTACGTGGAGGTTACAACAACAACCCCAATGTAAGGCAGTTCCGAGGGGCACCAGGTGAAAAGGGGCACAGGCAACTGTCCATTTTTATGGAGATTAAGGGAAATGTGGTTGGTCTTTTCTGTCTGTCTGTCTGTGTATGTGGTTGGAGTACAGCATGTTTTTCTACGTAGATGTCAGAATGTGGCCAATTAACACGTTCTTTGTCGTTATCAGGCGTAGAACATGGAAAATGGTTCTGAGCCCGTCTCTTTGGACAACATTGTACATGTTACTTAGAGCCTGCATGAGAGGTGCCTAAGTAACTTTCAGTGTCAGCTTTAAAGGAAGTATGTGCATGTGTTGTCTCAAATTAACTTCAATGTCAGATGTACGTAGCTGTCAAATCAGTTGTTGAACATTATCTTAGAGCCTGCATAAACGGGGCCTAAGTATTTCCTATATATTGTATATAAGTGTTGTTGTTATTGTATATAGTGTGTGTGTACAGTGTATATATTTATATATCTACGTGCAATAGCAAGTTATTCTTTTATTGTGGTCTGTTCTTCTTTTAACATTCCTCTAAGCTGCTGTGCCTGTACTTTAATGTCCTCCGTCTACGGGGGATTATTAAAAGGAACATCTTATCTTATCTTATACTGATGAAACACTTGTATACAGAGAACCCCACCGATTCCCAGGATGATTTTCAGTTGGAGTCTGCATGAACGGGGCCCAACTCTTACAAATCATTAAATGTTGCGATGCTACAGTAGTAACATGCAATAATAACACACATGTACACAGAGCCTTTATACATGGTGCCTTCCTTAACCCATACAGATATCGCTGATTCATCTCATAGTTTGTATGGGCTTTCCCGTGTCACATGATCTGTTTGCCATCTATTATATGAAATGCATATGCAACCTCCCTGGTCAATGTTTCTGTAGATAGTTTCTGGAATTCTGTGTCAAAGAGCAGTTAATGACATATTTACAAAAAAAATCACACAAGTCTATATGTACAAAAACATTTTTCGTATTTGATTTTATATGATAGATATTGAGTTATTGAAGTGTTATGGTAATACAGTAATTTAGTATTTTAGATTGTTAAAAAAAAATTGCTTTAAATTTATATTTATTATAAATAATCTGTAATATGTTCTGTTTTAATTAGGGCTGGGCGAAATGTTAATATTTAAAGTTGTTCCTATCACCCACCCTCAGTTTTCACCTTTGTATATTGCTTCTCCAGTGTTGTATTGGTTGTATGTTCTCTATTTCTTTCATGTCTTGTCCCTGTGGTTTTGTAGTGTCCTGTATGTTTGTCCTGTGTTATATGTTCCCACTCCTGGCCTGCACCTTGTCGTGGTGAGTGGGCTTTTAACCAAGACAGGCCATATTGAATGTATTCTACCTTGTCATCTTTCTCTCATGTAGGAAGTGTGACGTCCCCTGCTTGTGTGTGTTTTGTCAGTAACCGTACCCATGTTGTCTGTTGATTGCAGTATCCATCCTCCAGATGTGGAGTGCTCTGGTCCCAGCTTCCATCATGGCTTTCTCTTCTCTGCTGTTGCCTGCACCCTATTGCTTTACTAAGCCTTTTGTTTAACTTGTACTCCACCTTATCCTATGTTATCCACACACATCCACATGAACACTACTTATTAAGCACCCCATATTCATTCCCATATTTATTTAGCACACTCAAAATTGATCCAAACATTGTTTTAAATTGACTTCATAAAACCTTTTCTTCTATCCCAGCTCTATCTTACACAAACAAGCAACACTCTTCATTAATTCATACAATAAGGGAAGAACGAATACCAGGAATATTCTTATCAAGTAAAGTGGTTTTATTGAAGGCTTAACAAAGCCAATAAAGTAAATAAACCAAGATCAGTAAACAGGAAACCAACTTAAATAACCAAATCATCAGGAGAAGGCGATAATAAAGAAACATAGAGAGAAAGAGGGAGGGGATTAAAGGGGTCATATGATGCGATTTCAATTTTTCCTTTCTCTTTGGAGTGTTACAAGCTCTTGGTGCATAAAGAAGATCTGTAAAGTTGCAAAGACTAAAGTCTCAAATCAAAAGATATATTCTTTATAAAATTTAAGAGTCAGCCACACCTACCTAAAACGGCTCGTTCTAACACGCCCCCACATACCTACATCACTATCTGGGAATGTTTTTTTAACCTTAAACCGCATAAACACATTTCATTACACCAAATACACAAAATAATGTTCTTTTTAGCAACATCATATGACCCCTTTAAACAACACCAGCACAACATACACAATAGAAATTACGTCACAGGACATAACACAATGAAACAAAAGGAAGAAAGAAGGAAGAGCAGAGGTGGTAACAGTGTTATGGCTACAGGTGTTACTTAACAATGAACATAAACTCAACATTAGCCATGATAGTCAGGGCTATATTTAGACATAACCAAATGGGCCCTAAAGGCCAAATTCAAAAGCAGTGACACTGCCGACTGTAAGCCTTCCACCGGCACCTCTGGGTCACAGCTGAAAACATGATCTTCATGTCAGGGTGCCGGAGTTTAAGCTGGTGCAGGTCCTCCTTCATGACATTCACCAGCTGGACGCTGCTGACCTACCCCATATCATTGCCTCCACAGTGGATGACGAGGACATCCGGTGCTGCTCTTCCTCGCAGGGAGTGGTAGAAGAAGCGGAGAAGTCCTTTCCAGCGCAGTCCACCCCAGCCAAACCAACAGGCACGGACACCTGGCAGACTGAGGTTGCTTCCCATGGTCTGGGCATCACGTCTGACATAGCTGTCACCAATGATCCACACTGTGTCTATGGAAGGAAAATAAATGTATTTAATAAATACTAGAGGTAATGAAAAATAAGAAGTTAACTATGAAAGGTAGCTCAGTTTTTTATGTTGACAATACTGTCACATGTGGGAGAAAATAGAACAAGGACACAGCAACGTCAAATTTTTTGGTTCACCAATTCACCATTTTTTTGGGTGACCTTTTAAAACAGTGTAATATCAGCTGTCAAATGTCAAGTAGCCAAGACTAGTACTTACAGTTTAAGCGGTGTGCATAGACTGTGGTGGATGCGTCACGGGTGGCCATGACAAGAGGAATCAATCACTGAAAGAAATAAACATCTTGTAAAAAATGCAGAAAGTTTTGTATGATGGGTAGATTTAGGTGTACGGTCAATAAGATTTAGGTGTATGGTAATTTACTGACATCTGGACATGACTCTCCGCAATCTCTGATGAAATCGGTCAGGTTTTCTCTGTATTAGAGCCTATTTGAACTTACTGTTTGAATGCATTCGTTTACAGGATCCTTGGACTGAAAAATTTAGGCACCACTTCTGATCATATTTCAAAGGAAGCTGGCACCACGGTCCTGACCGTATCACTATCTTTACTGGGTGTTTTTAGGGAATATTTGCATTTATTCTCATGCTATTGGATTAGCTATTCATGTGGTGAACTGTCATGATTTTGGCTAATGCAGGACACTAATGAATGATGCGCATCAGAGGGGATTTAGAAGTGGGTATACGCCATAAACTGTAAAAAACCGTGTTGGTTTCAAGAGAGAGACTGGGAGGTTGCCGCTTGGTATACGCCCTATACCTGCGTATACCCGGAACTACACCAAGTTTGTACAGTATAAAAACCATAACGCCTATGGAGAGTCCCCACAAAGATAGCGAAACCAAGTATGTCTCTGTGTGTGTGTGTGTGTGTGTGTGAATGCGTGAGCCTTGAGTGCCTGATGATGTCAATAACAGATAAATAGTTATTTAAAGTTTTGTTGTGTAGTTTCAGGTTAATTTACCTCGAGAGTAAGCTGGAAACCGCTGGAAACATTCAAATATCAATCACCAATACGTCGAGCTCGGTGGGCGTGGTTTCAGCAACTAGCTGCCGGCTCTGCCCACTTTGGGCTTCAAAAATGCCCTTCAGAAACCAACGGGTGACGTCACGGACACTACGTCCATATTTTTTACAGTCTATGACAAGGACGTACGTTTTTTTCACATATTGTAGGGATAGATGTGTGTGGAAAGATCAGGCCGAGGTGAACTGACACCCTTATTTATACAAGTTGCTCCAATGGAAAAGACAATATATAAAAAAGTAAAAAATGAGCCATGAAGTGAGTTACACACAAGTTGAACAAACCAACAAAATAAATGAATAAAAAAGGCTTCATTTGTTTGAAAAGCCAGATGAGATGGACTTTCTTGCTTGAACAACACTATCAATGAATATTAGAATACAATTTAGTGTATGATCGGCGGTCTCACCAATATGACTACTACAGATAATTCTTGGATAATTTGACTCAAGTCGTTGACCGTAACCCTGAGCACATCTTAAAGTGACCGAGTGAAAAGCACCATATTTGCTATGAATGCTACATGCGCTGGATGTGACAGAGCTGGCTGACTTCGAATGTAAAAGAGAGTGTGCATAAAGCCTATTACCAAATATTTGAGCCTGACTAAATGCAACCAAAAAGACAATAAGAACAGAACTGAAGTTTTCTTTAATCTTTTTACCATGCAATCAGAAATTTTGTTATTTATAAAATACGTTTTTTTTACATTTACAATTTCGACTATACAAAGATGTACTCTCCTAAAGACTTGTCATGTTTTAGTCATTCAGCTTAACACTGACTGAATTTAGCACTCTTATATCAACATGAAAATATTTTGTAATTATCATTTAAATCTGACTAATTTTTATATTATTTGCCGTCAGTCGTTTGTCGTAACCATCTCAACACAACTTTAGTGAGGGTTCAAAGCAGAATATCACTTTTATGAAAGATTACATTTACTTTATGAGTACTGAGTATACAGTTTAACACGTCACCTGTAAAGTACAGCATGCTTATCAGGCATTTCTTTTTTCATTACATTACCAAAAACACATTAATATGCAAATTACAGACAATGAATTCATACATATTGAGAAAACCCATTTTTGACTGTATTTTCACACCTATTCTGTAAACTGAATACATACATTACATATTATAGGAAAACCCATTTTTACCATATGTGAGCCTGGAGCACAAAAGCAGTCTTAAGTCGCTGGGGTATATTTGTAGCAATAGCCAACAATTCACTGTATGGGTCAAAATTATAGATTTTTCTTTTATGCCAAAAATCATTAGGATATTAAGTAAAGATGATGTTCCATGAAGATATTTTGTAAATTTTCCTACAGTAAATATATCAAAACTTAATTTTTGATTAGTAATATGCATTGCTAAGACCTTCATTTGGACAACTTTAAAGGCGATTTTCTCAATATTTAAGATTTTTTTGCACCCTCAGATTCCAGATTTTCAAATAGTTGTATCTCGGCCAGATATTGTCCTATCCTAACAAACACCAATGGAAAATTGACCCTGGTTTTGTGCTCCAGGGTCACATATTTAGACACATTACATGTACGTATCACCGATTTCCGCCTTCAACAGCAAAAGAACCAAAACCCACAAGGACACTGACCAAGCAAATAATTATAGTAAACAGTAGGATAAAAATAAATAATTTCCATGTTTTCACCACAAAATTACGCTTTATTATGCATGGAAAACAGATGCCGTCTTTGTCCCGTTCTCTTCCATAGAAACGTACACATGGAAACATACACGTGCACAGAAACGCGTTATGGTTTTATGAGCAAAAGAGTTTAGCAACGTAAAAGCTACATGGCGTTTCTCACTAGCGAGGTAATAACAGCACTATTGTTGGAGAAGATGAGCGTAGTTTCACTACTAGTAGATATGCTGCTGCTGAACACTAATGAGAGATGCACAGACTCCAGTAATTCACAAACGCTTAATCTCTCTCTGTCTAATAACTTCATTAATAACTGCACTGGTCTGCTATCAACGGCTCAAACCTCCATTACTAGGTCTAAAATTACTTTTCATAATAGTTTTCATAATTCATCATATGTTGGTCAGTTATATTATAATGGGTTGTATGGAGATTTTGATTGCTATTTTTTGCATCTTTTTGATTTTGTATCTTTCTATATCTCCTCTGGATATACTTGTAAATTGTCAATGAAGTAAATGGTCTGTTACTGATTAATTCATTGAATTGATTAGATACACGTGTGTTGAGATGTGAATTGAATAGAAAAAAGAACCGTTTCAATAGTATGTGAACACTGAGCAAGGTCCAGCATTGTCGATTTTAACATGCACTGAGCACTTTTTTGCACTTTATAAGAATAAAATAAGATTGCTAGCATCTCGGCATGTAATCCTTTTATTTGGATACACAGCAAACAAATTTTAAGATGAGCTTGTTTGCTCTTTGATGGACTTTATTTTTACATAATTAGCAACAGCATTGGATGAGTTGCGTAAGAAATAAATCCTACTCACAAGAGCCTGTTAAGGGCAAAAACTGAAGGAATGTCTTGAAATACATCATCTTGATGTCTTGAGGTATGGTAACCATAGTATATGCGGAATAATTGACTCCGGTCCATTGAATTATTAGAAAATAATGCACACCCAAGGATAATGCACACTATTGTACTCCGCTTCACATCAATGGTCCGTCTTCAGTTATTCCTTACTTAAATCACTACATGGCACATAAACCTTTCCAAAACATCAGATGTTCAAGGTGCACATGAATCTTCTGAACAAAAACACAGGCGAGGAAGTCGCAGAAATGAGCAATGTAAGCAGATGCATTTGAAAAATAATGCCAAGGTTTCAGCCTTTTGAAGTTGTGGCGGGCACAGGTCCGTAAGTGCTTCTTGCAGATGCTGAACACCCAGTCATGATGGGCAGAGATCACGAATAGCCAAAAACCGCCCAACATAGTCGAAATTGGGAGGGAATCTACCGCAACTGCTCAAAGACGACGATCAGGTATGGCCACAGGAGTACATGTGCACAAAATAAAACAAAAAGCCTTAAGGCTTGTTCACACCGGGACGAATATCGCGCGCGATTATCGCCGACGTTTAACGCCTCGTGACTAAACAAAGGGCGCCAATGTGAGTGTGCACAC
>NW_015536513.1:347045-355305 GCF_001515605.1 Sinocyclocheilus anshuiensis | reverse complement strand
GTTAAAAACTGGCCGACCAATGAGATTGGCGCTTTTGTTCACGTGCCTGGAGCTGCTGAAGTTACAGTAAAACACGACTTGGTGGCGCTCAAGCACAAAACGGTCTTACCGAGCAAACATTGATACCTAACGACGAAGAGGAAGTAAGTAGACCAAGAAGATGCATCGAGGCAAGATGAATGTAGAGCTGCTGGTCTCATTGGTGTCTGAACACAAAGGGCTTTATGACAAACGCAACAGCGACTACAAAAAAAAGGGAGTTGTTATGGAGAGGAACTGTAGATCAAATAGGATTCGATGTGTACCGGGGTATTTCTGTTTTTCATTAAGCGCCATCTAATGTCAGGGAGTGAATTTGCACATTCACTCGGCTTATCGCCTGCGAAAATCGCTTGGGTATGAACACAAAAGACGCATCGAAAAACGTCCCGGTGTGTACGAGGCTTTATGGTGAAGCACAAAGAGGTGAAGGATGCAAGTAAAAGAAGTATTCAAGGTGTCAAGCAGACCATTTTTATTACACTCTATAACAAAGAACACAAAAATAGTCTCATGTTTGCATGACTTCTCACGTTAAGTGTGAATGCAAAAAATGTTTTTCTTACACTGACTACAATTGAATTGTCTTTGAGAATGAATGCACAGATGATTGTAGAAATTGCTCCTTTTTCTAAACCCTCTCGTCACTCTGAGGAAAATGGCAATTTCTTCCCAGAATGCGTTTGCAAATGACGATTCATGCTGCTTTTACATGTGAACCGCTTCTCACACTGAAGACACCTGTAAGGTTTCTCTCCAGTGTGAACTCTCATGTGAGTCTTAAGGTTTCCTATAATCGTAAAACACCTTCCACACTGTTTGCAGGTGAAAGGTTTCTCTCCAGTGTGAACTCTTATGTGATTCTCAAGGTTTGTATTGCTTGAGAAACTCTTTTCACAGAGATGGCACCTGAAAGGCTTTTGTATGTTGTGAATTTTAACATGATCCTGAAGGTGCTTTGTGTCTGTGAAACGCCTTTTGCACTGATGACATTTAAAACGGTTCTCTCTGGAATGAATCTTCATGTGCTTTCTAAGGCCTTCTTTACATGTGACACTCTTTCCACACTGATCGCATGTGAACAGATTCTCTCCCGTGTGAATCCTCATGTGAGCCTTCAAATTTTCTTTTCGCTTGAAGCCCTTTCCACACTGTTCGCAGGTGTAAGGTCTCTCTCCAGTGTGAACCCTCATGTGGACATTAAGGAGTGCTTTCAGTGTAAAACTCTTTCCACACTGATCACATTCAAATGGCTTCTCTCCAGTGTGAATTATCATGTGAGTCTTAAGACCATTATTTAATGAGAAACTTTTCCCACACAGCTTGCAGGTGTAAGGTTTCTCTCCAGTGTGAATTCTAATGTGAGCTTTTAAGTTTCCTTTAACCCTGAAACTCTTTCCACACTGAGGACAGGTGTAAGGTCTCTCTCCAGAGTGAATGATCATGTGGGACTTAAGGTGATTTCTCCGTTTAAAACTCTTTCCACACTGAGTGCATATTAATGGCTCCTTTTTAATGTGAATTTTCATGTGGACTTCAAGGCGTCTTTTTTGGTTGAAAATTTCTCCACACTGTTGGCAGGTGTAAGGTCTCTCTCCAGTATGAACTCTCAAGTGGGGTTTGTTAAAGTTTATAGTTTGTGTTTTTTGAGCTTTTATTGGTGAGGAAGTCTTTTCAGTTTGTGAGCAACTTATACATTTTTCTTCAGTTTTGAAATAATGTTTTTCATTTTGATCTTTATCTTCTGTTTCGTTCAGTTCTTCATTTTCCTCTTTCAGTGCCATCAGGTCTGTGGTGAAAAGAGACAAATAACATCACCAGATTGGCATAAAGCAACAGACATCAAAACATGACAAAATCCAAACACATGTATGCTAAATCTTATACCTACTAAAGTACTGACAGAGGTGTAACCTGTAATCTCAGAACCTCTTGATAAATCGAATGTGATTGTCATGCATATGTCAGTAAAGCCGGTTCTGTGATTAGTAGTAAATCTCCATCACATGCTTTCAGATGGGGCAGCATTTACTACAGAGCCGTAGTTCACTGACAAGCTACGCAAAAAAAATATCGCAGACGATATCATCAATATTATACATTGATATTGTGAAATCGCACTGCGATAATGACAGCTGTTTGCGTGGCTTCTCAGTGAACTACGGCTCTGTGTAGTAAATGCTGCTCCATCTGAAAGCACGTGAAAATACCACATTTAATAACATGTTTTAACTCCAAACTCACTTCATAACGTCAGTCGAGTGTTTGAAATAAATCCTTCTGTGAGATGATGTGGCTTCTTATATACTTTATTATAATGAAAATTATAATAATAATTATAATAGGAACTCAGATAAACCATATATTGCCGTAGTCGTGTGTTTATTAGTCACGTTGAATCAATAAAAGCAGTTCAATCTTCTGTTTATTCTGCTACCGCTATAGGCATTTCCTGGGTTTCTTCTGCGTGAGAGCACCCTCTGGCCTTCGGATGGAGATTTACTACTAATCACTGAACCGTGCTTCACTGACAAGATGCGCATGACTTATCGCAGCTGCGATATTTTTGCCAGTGCAATATTACTGATTTATCGCGATTTATCATGGAGCCCTAAAACAGACCTCCTATCTCTGTAATAAACATGGAGATGTTAGTCCCGTCTGAATCGATACGTGTAAATCACAGACATCGAGTGATAAGACCTGCAACTCAAATATCATATAGAAAATTAGTCCCATCCACCGAATAGGTCTTTAGACTTTCTAATGTAATAAAACTTTTTATTCTCTATAGCTTTTGTGAGAGCTCTGCTGACTTTGTCATATTTGCTACTCAATTTCAGCACATGCATTGGCTAAATATATGTGTAACAGCTCAAGATAATTCTAAACTTCTAAAAGAGTTTCTAAAGGTTTAATTGTGTTTTAATATAATTGTGTTCCTTACCATGAAAATAAATGACTTAATTCAACCCCTATTCAACATTGCTGTTTTATATATAAAAAAAAAAATCATATAACTCAAAAATATTACATAAAATATTACAGCAGTTTTCAAACCCCTCATCAAATATTCATGCTAGAGGACTCAGGATTCAGTGATTTATGTCAAATATTAGAAACAGTGTCCTCTCAATAGGTTCAGCTTTGTAGAATAGCAGTTTTTGTTAATTTCTATTAAAATTTAAGCCCCATTATAGCTCAGTAATTTTGCTTATTAAAGGGGTCATATGATGCGATTTCAATTTTTCTAAAAATCGACGCGTTTCAAAAAGGCGGGGCATAGAGGAGAAACAATAATGTACAGTATGTGGAAAATAATGTTTTTTTTACTTTAAACCGCATAAACACATTTCATTACACCAAATACACAAAATAATGTTCTTTTTAGCAGCATCATATGACCCCTTTAAAGTTGCATCACTATTCTAGCGCTATTAGATCTTTCAGCAGCATAGAGACAAGACAAGCCAAAAGAACAACGTCCAAAAACTCCACCCATGGATAGATGTACCATTACTTTATTTTTTTTACAATTAAGATCATGGTTGTTGCATTCACATATTTTTTTTTTTGATAATCATAGCCTTCTTTCACTGAAGAATACATTTAATAATACCTGACAAAATTAACACTAGTCTTTGTATAGCTAATATTAATGTATATTAATGTATGTTAATGTAACTGACAGTGTAAAAGTTAATACGGCACATCTGATCTCCAACCTAAAATGAGTTTGACACCCCTGCTTTATAACAAACAGCATCATATATGAGTTTGTCTCAGTATCTAGGTACATTTTTTATTTTACTAAAGGTCCATCAAGAGTGTGCTCTTCACATTTTAGTTGTCTCTTAAAGGGTTAGTTCACACAAAAATGAAAATTCTGTCATTAATTACTCACCCTCATGTCGTTCCAAATCCGTAAGACCTTCGTTCATCTTCGGAACACAAATTAAGATATTTTTGATGGAATCCGAGAGCTTTCTGACCCTCCCATAGACAGCAGACCCGGAAACATAGCAAGTTCTTTTTTTCTTTGCGCACAAAAAGTATTCTCGTAGCTTCACAAAACTGAAGTTGAGCCACTGATGTCACATGGACTGTTTTACCGATGTCCTTACTACGTTTCTGGACCAGGGAACATTTCAGTTGCGTTGCTGTCTATGGAGGGTCTGAGAGCTCTCGGATTTCATCAAAAATATCTTAATTTGTGTTCCGAAGATGAACGAAGGTCTTACGGGTTTGGAACGACATGAGGGTGAGTAATTACCCTTACGAAAATTAACCATGGTTTTACCACAAATAAAACAAACAAAAAAACATGGTTACAATAGTTAAACCGTGATAACCACAAATTAACCATAGTTTTGCTACACTAACCGTAGTTTAACCATGGTATTAGTAGTAAAACTGTGGCTATACAAATGGTAATCAATACACCAAAAAAAAACAAACATGGTTACTACAATAAAACTATGGTTAATTTTCGTAAGGGTAATGACAGAATTTACATTTTTTGGTGAACTATCCCTTTAGTGCCCTTGTATGTTTCTCTTACCGCTTCAGGGGTTTGTTCCAATCGACCGTAAGTGTCCTGCGAAGTGGACATCACAGGATATTCTGCCATAATTCCAGTTTGAAAGGAGCGTAGGCTATATGTTCCATTCAAAGAGTATTAAAGTGCGCGAGACGTGACTTCTATGCAAATCTCATGTGTGTGGTGACGCTGCAGACAGTAGTGTCATGCAAATCTGTGAGCGGGGAGTAGAGATCGGTGAACACTATGTAGGGAACATGATGTCAATCAGACCACAGTTCATTCATGGAGCACTCTTCTAACGAGCTGGTTATCTGAATCAGGAGTGTTAAACGAGAGACACGCAAAATAT
This sequence comes from Sinocyclocheilus anshuiensis, assembly GCF_001515605.1. Classification (NCBI taxonomy): domain Eukaryota; kingdom Metazoa; phylum Chordata; class Actinopteri; order Cypriniformes; family Cyprinidae; genus Sinocyclocheilus; species Sinocyclocheilus anshuiensis. Next base: position 350,374 of record NW_015536513.1, on the reverse strand, counting down.
GCAGAGCGGGGGGGTCGCGAGGACCAGGATTAATGGTGCGTTCAAGTCATGTCCGATAGATCGTATTTACACAAAGTCGTTATTACGAGTGGGAAACTCGAAATTTTCTTTAAGCCCCGAGTTTCCGAGTTGGGGGCGTGTCAATGAGAAACATGGCGGAATCGATGGATGCAACGTCTGTAGTTGACGGTCAATTTTTGTTTAAATTGATAGTTTAGTTGTCCTATAAACTTAAATTGGTCATGTTCTTGTTATGCAGCTAGTTAATGAAATCCAAGTAAAAAAATGCAGACCCTGTTGTATTTTCTTGTAATTTATTAAAAGAAGGCACACCGCCATCTTGTGCCGACTAAACTGACTTGAACGCACCCAACGTCGTAATTACGATTGTCAACTCGTAAGTACGAACGTCCCAGGAGGACTTGAACGCAGCATTAGAACCGCTGCTTTAATGTGAAGAAGATCCCACTCGTGTGCTGCTACACGAGTTCAGGAGAAGAAACTCTCATCCTAGATAAACTTCTGATGAAAATCACAACAGGTGTTTCCTTTAGTGCACTACTTAGGTCTTTGATATCAACTGTTTGTGTCGCTCAAAACATGAACAATTTGATTTTATGCTGCTGCAGTTCAATATAAAGTTACTGGCCACTATTTTTTATATTATTTACCAAAGATCTTTAAATGAAGATGACTCTACCAAGCTGTGTCCGCTGGAGAAATGTTTAAGTAGGCTGGTGTTTCTGACATGTGACTATTTATTGCTTGTTGTAATGAACATTTGCTGCTATCAGCAGGATGAAATGAGTGAGTTCAGCTTTGAGAATGAAAACCAACCTGTTTGTGTCTCAGTATCTTCATGTTTGACTCTGAATGTTTCTTCAATCTTCACGTCTTCACTCTCCTCTTTAATAAACTCCATCTTTGTTTGTTCCTCAGTATCTTCATGTTTGGCTCTGAATGTTTCTTCAATCTTCATGTCTTCACTCTCCATCGTTATAATCGTGTCACGTGGAGTTTTTCTGTGTGTTTGGACACTTTGTCCTGTTTAAGATGAGAATAATTAGCAGAAAGAAAAATAAGTGCAAACTAAATATCTGGGTGTGTCTCAATCAGCTCCCTAGTTCAGTAGTCAGCACACTAGTAAGGGAGTCAGTCAGAGAGATATGTAATGGACTTGATGAGACAAAAAACAACCAAAACTAGCATTCAAACAAACAGAAAGACACAAAATACACAAAGTTTCACATTTGTAAAATGATTTAATTATATATATAATCTACAAATCATTAGATTCCACTTTCATGAAAACATTTCCAGTTGGTTTGTAAAAGTAGTCTCGTTGCATTTACACGGTTTAGAGCAGCAGAAGTCGTCAGTTTGCGCTGATTCGAGCGATTCAAAACAGTGAATCATTTAGCGATGCATTTGATTCAGTTGACTCGGAGTTTCGCAAAGCTCCGTTTCTCATCACTAGCCAGCGAACGAAATGAGACGCACTTTTTTTGCATTAAAGTGTTACATTGGTTAATAATTAATTTCACAGTTTCATACACACTTCTCTAAACATATTTTGTTGATTTAAAGACATTAAATGATTAAAAGCACTCGCCTTTCTTCAGCCGAATCACAGACGCGGGAGCGCGGCGTAGCCTTATGACGTCACATCGCCAGACCAAAATAAACGTCTTTTTCGATAAAATCGATTAAAAGTGTTTTTCAATTCATGATAAACTACACAGCACTTGTGATATTCTCAATCAAAGATCAACTCCAGTATCATGTTACAGGTTTGGAAAGAACTTCGAAGTATTTCAAACTAATAAGAATTTAGATCTAAATTATTTTTGTTGTTGCAGAGATTTTACTATTAATTTATTAATAACTGAAACTGAATTCTCATGTCAGTGTATTCATCTTGTTCCATCTCAGTTTCTCCCCAGAATGTAAATCAAATTTCAGCTTTATTTGTTTAAAGAGGATCATATTAAAGCATTCAACTGACGGTGGGTTAAAAACGTTGATTTTGACCGTCTGAATGGAAAACTTTAATTAAATAATTTCTTCTAAATGTTAATGAAATGTGATTTACATTTTCCCAGGTTATCTCTATTAAAAATGGCAGTACATCATTTGTGCTAAACTGTGATTATGTCTTAAAAATAAATAACCTATCTGCTCCCAGATTTCAATTATTGGAAATTAATTTACAAACATAATTTTCCTCCCCATATCAGCCCACTATGAATAACAGATACACACTGAAACTTAACAAATCTGTCTTTGATCAAAGTGATTTTAGTGTTAAATAAGACAATATATTCAATTATTACTCCTCAATCTTCCCTTATTAAGAGTGAATAGTTCAGTTAATAAATACAAGATGCATTAACCAGTTTATTAGAAATTCAAACTCCACCAAGAAAAAAGTATTTGCTATGTTACATTAGTGTTATTATTTTAGTGAACAATCAGCAGAGCTATAGCACTCATTATCAGAGAGATCAGACTCAACTCAGCTAATCAGATACTAAGCAGCACTGATAGCAGCAAAGACCGTTAATAATGCATCACATTGTGTTATTTATTCTGAATTAAGTTCTAACATACAGTACATGCTGGAAGTGTTTGAAAAAGGAAATCAGGATACTTCCTGTTAGATTTTTGTGTGTTACATAGACAATTGCGTGTTGTTGTTGTTGTTGTTGTAGTAGTTGTGTGTCAGGGTTTGTTTTGGGTTGTGTTTCTTGTTCATGACCCATTGGTTTGTTATTGTCATGTGACCCTCTTGTTTGCTATATGTAGCCATCATGTTGCCATTGTCTCTCGTCGTGTATTGATGTTGTAACCTGCTGTCGGTGAGTCTAGTCTGTTCATGCCACGTCAAGTCTGTTCATGCCTCGTCAAGTCTGTTCATGTCAAATCAAGTCTGTTCATGCCTCGTCAAGTCTGTTCATGTCAAATCAAGTCTGTTCATGCCTCGTCAAGTCTGTTCATGTCAAATCAAGTCTGTTCATGCCTCGTCAAGTCTGTTCATGTCAAATCAAGTCTGTTCATGCCTCGTCAAGTCTGTTCATGTCAAATCAAGTCTGTTCATGCCTCGTCAAGTCTGTTCATGTCAAATCAAGTCTGTTCATGCCTCGTCAAGTCTGTTCATGTCAAATCAAGTCTGTTCATGCCTCGTCAAGTCTGTTCATGTCAAATCAAGTCTGTTCATGCCTCGTCAAGTCTGTTCATGCCTCGTCAAGTCTGTTCATGTCAAATCAAGTCTGTTCATGTCAAATCAAGTCTGTTCATGCCTCGTCAAGTCTGTTCATGCCTCGTCAAGT
>NW_015536513.1:340618-346605 GCF_001515605.1 Sinocyclocheilus anshuiensis | reverse complement strand
GTCTGTTCATGCCTAGTCAAGTCAAGTCAAGTCTGTTCATGTCAAGTCTGTTCAAGTCAAGTCAAGTCTGTTCATGTCAAGTCTAGTCTGTTCAAGTCAAGTCTAGTCTGTTCAAGCCTCGTCAAGTCTGTTCAAGTCAAGTCAAGTCTGGTCAAGTCAAGTCAAGTCTGTTCAAGCCTCGTCAAGTCTGTTCACGTCAAGTCTGTTCACGTCACGTCTGTTCACGTCACGTCAAGTCTGTTCACGTCAAGTCAAGTCTGTTCATGTCAAGTCAAGTCTGTTCATGTCAAGTTTGTTCAAGTCAAGTCAAGTCTGTTCATGCCTCGTCAAGTCAAGTCTGTCTTGGTTTATGTTTGGATGTTTGGAATTGTCCTTGTCCGGTTATTGATGTTGTAATCCGCTCTTGGCGAGTCAAGTCTGTTCACGTCAAGTCTGTTCACGTCAAGTCTGTTCACGTCACGTCTGTTCACGTCACGTCTGTTCACGTCACGTCAAGTCTGTTCACGTCAAGTCAAGTCTGTTCACGTCAAGTCAAGTCTGTTCATGTCAAGTTTGTTCAAGTCAAGTCAAGTCTGTTCATGCCTCGTCAAGTCAAGTCTGTCTTGGTTTATGTTTGGATGTTTGGATCACGTCTGTAAATAAACTGCACATGAGTTCTTCACTACTCTTGCCTTCAGTGGACTGATTCGTTACATTGTGTTTTGCAAAACGTGTTTTATGAAATTGAAAAGTGAATTAGTGTATGGTTTTCCAGAGTGTCAGGTTTCAGAAATCGTGTGACAAGTGAAGATTTTGTGTGTAAGCACTTGAAAAGAACTGGAAGTACATAGTATAGTAGTATACTTAGCATAAAATAAATTAAATAAATATTTTCGCTAGGGAAACAAAATATTACTGAGTGCACCTTTTAACTGTTATTGTTTCCAGATGAAGATTGGCCCGACACGTCCATCACTGCAGGACAGTTTAACCATTTAAGATGAACACGTCACCACCGCATCAGCACCGAAAACGTGTTTTTTTTTTTGTTTTTTTTTTATAGACGACAATCGCAGAGCCTATTCGATATTCTATAATTAAATCAACTAATTGAATATTCAAAAATCGTGACTCATCCCTAGTATCTACCTTCGGCCCGAGTTCATTTTGTCACAGACGGGCCGCTGCTAGAATGAAGGAACTCAGCCGCCTGAGAGAAAGATTTGGCCGTTAAATCCTGAGGAGCGTTCGGCCGGCACAACAATCTAGTGTTGTTTGATGTTTTAAATGTCACAAAGAGTATAGTGTTTAGATGGTTTCTATTAGGAGGTTTGCGATGATAACATAACGCCAGAAAAACCATTCGGTCCCAAATATATTGAGTGTTGATGAGTAGGCTACGGTCTCTTTAGAATAACTATGTAATTTTTAAATATAAAAAACTGATGAGCTGTATCCAGTGCACCATAATGTTAGCTAATGAAATTATGAGTTAAATGCCATTTTGTTTGCTAGAATTCATTCAATTCGTCTTTTTCAACGAGTGATTGCTATTGAACCATAGGAGTCGGACTGCGCTGGAGGCGCCATAAATATCTATACGGGTGGCTCTAGGGCCTTTCGCACCGCTTTAGTTCCACAATTAGTTCTGGTACTATGAAAAGGTTCCCGCGGTGCGAAAGGCCCCTCTGTCTGATTTGATTCACTTAACCTTTCAAATTAGTCATTTGTTTGTGAATCAAACTAAGCACGCTGTTGTAGCATTACACCTGCTAAGACAATTCAATATGTGCAACCTGAATTTAATAATAATATTTATTTTGTGGTAACACTGCCATGTGGGAAGCTCTGACATGGAAAAGCACTATAGATACGTAAGAGAAAGCCGTAAAATGTAAGTGCATCACCTTTTGTTCTTCTGAATGGAGGCCTAATCGGTCTGCTCTGCAGCACTAGAGCAGGTTCAATTTTTTAGAGTGAATGAAAACTTTTGAAGCGTATATATGCCGTATGATGTGATTAAAATCATACTTAACATATTTTACTGTGGTGGGGATTATTATGAGCAAACATACATTTAAAAGTTTAATCTGAACACTTTATATATGTAATCTGACATCTTTTTTTTTACAGAAATTCTGAGCTGCTGCATGAACTTATACATGAACATTCATCAAACATATAAGGTGCGAATTCAAGGCTGCAATTTGGAAAAACATTCAAGCTAATGCTACTGAAATGGAGATCAAGGGGACTATGAAGAGGTGGCTCCAGCTGGCCGATCAAAAGGGCCGGACTTCGGGAGACAGACACACTCTGTGAGTTTAAAAGTCCCATCTCTTTAACCTTCCATACACATGACACACTATCACATTTCTATAATTCAAATCCCTTAAAGGATCTTTATACTGCACCAATTAGGGTAAGCAGCAACACTTCCCATAATATCTAATGTACTTGTTAATTTGTAAGAAGAATGAATATCAATGCTTATGATATTAGTCAGCTGATCCAGTCGGTATCCAGACCAGACGGTGGACCTGCACCCAGGAACGACCACAACACATCCCGGAGAACATGTCAACTAGATGACAGATCCCTGTGAAGACCTCATTGATGGCCCCATGCAGCACAGATCCTCAGCAAAGACTACGAGAACCAGACAAGCCCTCTGCACAGACCCTTTTTACCAGCTTCACCATGGTGTTTCTTCAAGCAGAAGAAGTTCTGAATGATATCGATCCACAATCTGACTTGTAATGCAGCCTGGAATAATCACACCATGTTCGTTCGTTTGGCCAGAGGAGAACTGGTTTCCTGACTGAGCCTGGGTTTGATAGGGTTTGGGTTCTTTGCTACTGTTGCCTTTTGTCTTGCTTAGTTGAAGACACCTAATATTCAGCAATATTATTGACTTGACTGCACTGACACCATTTGATAAGAACTGAACTGAATTACGACACATAATGTTTTTTTATATAAATATAATTTACTTGTTACTTTGTGGTTTAAAAAATGTGTTAATGTTTATGCTGTAATGCATTTGTTCATTGTTAATATATATATTTATATTAAAGTATTTGGTAATTTTATAGATAAAGCGGCAGGGATATTGGTCGCCTTATTTACAAGCTATGGTGGATGGGTATCTGTCAGAGTGTGAAGTTTGTGCCCAAAATAACGTTAGAAAAGGAACATCTGCTCCAATTGGCCATATACCAGTCCCAGAAGGGCCATTCAAACATTTAGTAATGGATTATGCAGACATGATAAAATCAATCAGAAGCAAAGATACTTGTTGGTAATAACTGATAGATTCAGTAGATGGGTTGAAGCAGTTCCATCAGCAGATCAGGGAGCACAAACAGTGATTAAATTCTTGACAAGGGAAGTAATTCCCAGATTTGGAATACCATCCCAAATTAGCTCAGACAATGGTTCAGCTTTTATTCAAAGAACAGTAAGGACAGTAATACAACAATTAAGAATAAAGCAAAGGCTAGGCTGCATTTATCATCCTCAGTCGCAGGGGGCGGTGGAACGGGTTAACGGGACTATTAAGGCAAAATTGAATAAGATCTGTGCTGATACTAGATTGAATTGGGTAGATGCTTTGCCTCTTGCCTTAATGAGTTACCGTATGCAGACCAACAGAATAACAAACTTGACACCACATGAAATGTTGACAGGTAGACCAATGCCAGTCCCATATTTAAGGGGCCCTTATGAGGGACCGCCTCTTGAACAATTGCAAATGGAATTGAGAGCATACATGAGACAATTAACGGCTATACATGAAGCCATTAATGCTCAGGAGCAAAGCAGAGGCCCACGAGAGGAAGAAGAAACACCTTGCGCAATACAACCTGGAGATCAGGTATATTTGAGGGTATTTAGACGAAGATGGAATGAGCCACGAAGAGAAGGCCCATATACCGTTGTAAGAGCAACCCCAACATCAGTGCAGGTAGAGGGAAGCACAACGTGGTATCATTTAAATCATTGTACCAGAGTGCCCAGACTAAGACCCAGAAGGCGAGAGGAACAACAAGGAATTGATGAAGAAGGAGATGAACAAATAGAGCCTCCTGAAAGGGAACAGAGCCCTGAAATCCATGGTGTTGAGGAAGGGGAAGGTAGTAACATTGATGCACCTCATTTTAGGGAAGCAGAACACGCTGAAGTAGAAGAACTACCTGAAGATGAAACGCTACCAGCTGAAATTGAGCAGGAGGGTCTGGGAGAGACTGATCCTGATGATAGTGCTGACATACCTGCTGCAGCGGTCCTTTGCTGGTTTAAGCTGGTCCTTTGCTGGTTTAAGCTGGTCCTTTGCTGGTTTAAGCTGGTCCTTTGCTGGTTTAAGCTGGTCCTTTGCTGGTTTATGCTGGTCCTTTGCCAGCACATGACCAGCAAAGGACCAGCTTAAACCAGCATCCCCGCGTCAAAACATACCTAACCAGCATATGCTGGTTTTTTCAACAGGGTAAAGCCTTTTTAATATTTTTAAATGATTGTATTTGTGTTTCACTGCTGAATTACATTACAATAGGAGTCATTTTACAGGTTGTGGGCCGCATCTGGGCCAGAGGAAATAGTTTGAGTCGGTTTTCAGTGTGTGGGCCAGTTTTGGGCCGGGGACCCAGCCAGAATTGGGCCAGAACTTAAGCAAGTTTGTAGCCCAGAGGTGGGCCAGACAAATTTTGCTATCTGGGTGCAGGCATCAGAAGTTCAGTGCTCACACTACATGTGTACCGCGCCCGAGCCCAACTGAACCGTGCCCTGGCCCACCTCTTCCAACGACACGGAGCGATCACACTAGTCAAACGAACCAGGCTTTGGGGCCAAACGCACGAATTAAATTAATTGAAAAGTGTAGTGTAGTAGTAGTAATAGAATATGTTTGCGGTCGTAATGATGACAGTAGCACACACAAAATAGTATCTGTTCCGCGCTCACAATGCATGCGTACCGCGCCCGAGCCCAACTGAACCGTGCCCTGGCCCACCTCTTCCAACGACACGGAGCGATCACACTAGTCAAACGAACCAGGCTTTGGGGCCAAACGCACTCAAATTAATGCAACAGACATTAAACTAATTATAATTTTTTTTACCTTGTGTGTGTGTATAGACCCTTTTCACATTTCCAGGACTCTCAGAAGTGAAAGTCATCATAGGTGTGTAAATGATGAACGGAAACTGCATCAAATTTTTTATTTTTGTGTTCTCATTTGCCCTAATAGCAAAAGAAAAGAAAATATCCATGATAGCGTTTCAATGAATTTCCAAAAGAGGAAGGAAATAAATACATACATACATACATACACATAAAATAACGAGATTGATTATGATAGTCAAAAGAGTGAAAGATGTCAAATTTGCCATCATATACCCCCTTTATATTAGAAACGGTTATGCAGCAGCGTTAACTAGTTATGTAATTTAATGGCAAGGTAAGAAAACAAAGTATAGTGTTATGTACATTAATTACAAAAAAATAAATAAAAAGTTTCAAAATTTATGGTGATTCTAACTGTGAAAAAGCATCATCATATGCATATACTGTATTAGACCTTAGTGTGTGCCAACCGCCGTTAAACATTAAGAAGAAGAAGCAGAAGACCTTAGTGTGTAACCGGGACTTTTATTTTGCTCTGGTGGTGTGACGTCATGAGCTGCGCCGCGCTCTGCGTCTGTTGTGAAGAGTCGAGACAGGTTTGTGGTTTCAAGCGTTTAAATCAATGAAAACTGTTCTGTCCATTTAAACGTTTTTACAATCTAAGTAAAGTAAAGTAACCATTCTTAAATATAACGCTATTAAATATTTAACGCTATTTTGTGAGTAAAGCGAATCCATATATTAGTAACAGAAAAGGTGCGTCTCAGTTCGCTCCCGATATCGTTAATCAGTACATCGTTCAAGTGCTAGAAAGAAGTGTGTGTGTGTGTGTGTGTGTGTGTGTGTGTGTGTGTGTGTGTGTGTGTGTGTGTGTGTGTGAGTGAGTG
>NW_015536513.1:338060-340516 GCF_001515605.1 Sinocyclocheilus anshuiensis | reverse complement strand
GTGTGTGTGTGTGTGTGTGTGAGAGAGAGTGTGTGTGTGTGTGTGTGTGTGAGAGTGTGTGTGTGTGTGAGAGAGTATGTGTGTGAGAGAGAGAGTATGTGTGTGTGTGAGAGAGAGAGTATGTGTGTGTGTGTGAGAGAGAGTATGTGTGTGAGAGTGTGTGTGTGAGAGAGTGTGTGTGTGAGAGTGTGTGTAGGAGGGTGTGTGAGAGAGAGTGTGTGTGTGTGAGAGAGAGTATGTGTGTGAGAGTGTGTGTGTGTGTGTGGAAAATTTAAGTTAACTGAACCAAATCATTCATAAAATGATTCACTGTTTTGAAGCTCATGCTGACTAACTTACAAGCAAAGACAACAACAAACACAAACATGTGTAATGATAACTTTTACAAACTAGCTGCAAATGTCTTCATGAAAGTGGAATCTAGATATGATGTACAAGTAATTGAATACCAAATATAAGTAATATGAGGTGGTTAAGGTCATTAACTAACAATGAATCCCTTACCAGTAGGGCTGCTGACTTCAGAAAGGAAAACGTAAATACATTTTCATGTCTTAGTTTTATAAAAGGACAAACTGTGTTCCATACAGCTTTCATACGGAACGCTTCTCTGTTGCCTTAAAGATGGGACGATTCTGTATTATTGGCAACCCTACTTAGCAGTGCACTTACTGCTGAATTAGGGAGCCGTTTAAGACGCTCCCAGAGATTTAGTTTGCATGTATTTTTCTTTAATTATTTGCATCTTAATCTTACAGAAAACCTCCTGCTGAAGCTGAGATCCACCTGACACATTATTATAAAAATGGCGTTTATTAAAGAGGAGAGTGAAGACGTGAAGATTGAAGAAACATTCAGAGACAAACATGAAGATACTGAGGAACAAACAGAGATTGAGTTTATTAAAGAGGAGAGTGAAGACGTGAAGATTGAAGAAACATTCAGAGACAAACATGAAGATTCTGAGGAACAAACAGAGATTGAGGTTATTAAAGAGGAGAGTGAAGACATGAAGATTGAAGAAGCATTCAGAGCCAAACATGAAGATACTGAGGAACCAACAGGTTGGTTTTCATTCTCAAAGCTGAACTCACTCATTTGATCCTTATTTAAATGTCCAGCTTTACAGACAGAGAGATATGAAAACAATGCACAAGTAGCCTAACAAAACTGTTATTTTGTATAACATTTAATTCAAAAACGTACAAAAAAAAAAAAAACTATGGAAACTTTACATTAACATAACTTAATTATGCAACAATATCTAACAAAAACTTTATTTAGCATAACGTTAAATGTGAGTGATTACATACTAACCTTAACATACCTGAACATAAATACACACCAAAAAAAAAAGTTACGTTGGATTTACTTCACTTTATGTCAGTTGGATTACTTTGCATGTACATAACATTACTTAATTACATACTAAGGTTCCTATGGGATGATATTAGACTCAAAATGATTAATAGATGCACGCACAATTATCCATGTACTGCATACATTTTATGCATTTATCTTAGTAACCACAAACAAGTGCCTTTCAATTTGAGTGTGTGGAAGTCGGGATTAAAGGGGTCATATGATGTTGCTAAAAAGAACATTATTTTGTGTATTTGGTGTAAGGAAATGTGTTTATGCGGTTTAAGGTTAAAAAAACACATTATTTTCCACACACTGTACATTATTGTTTCTCCTCTATGCCTCGCCTTTCTGAAACGCGTCGATTTTTACAAAGCTCATCGTTCTGAAAAAGCGAGGTGTGCTGTGATTGTCTGATTGGCCAGCTATCCAGTGTGTTGTGATTGGCCGAATACCTCAAGCGTGTGACGGAAATGTTACGCCCCTAACATACTGTGTTTCCATCATACAGTCTTTGATTTCCATGTGTCCCGTTGTGACGAGACAAAACCATTAAAACCCATTACAAACGAGGCACTTGTTGCATCCAGTGGGGACATAATTACTGATTATAATGACTTATACGGTGTTTTTACGCGTTGCGTATCGCGCCGCGTAAACATAAAACCATGTCTGCATTTGTGATCGGAGAAACGCCAAACAACAAGCGCTACTCTAAACTGCTCAAAACTCGCGTTTGAATCATCAGTGGCAAATTCTTTAAATATGAAAACGTACTAACAGGCTGTGAGTCAGAAGCACCAGTCTGTCCTTGCAAAGTTGGAATCACCCCACTTTATAGAAACAGTCTTTGTGTGTAGACGGCATTGTAGTCTACTCTACCAGGATCAGGAAACAGTCCTCCGTAAAATGCGTTGCACACATCATTTGGGTTGAACTGTTCTGGAACAGTGTTGTAAATACAACTTAACCACTGATTTCTAGTTGTGTCCTCTTTTGGAAGGTCAAACAAAGTAGTTTCGCTTTCACAACGAAACACAGCGTCACACACGGCGGCCTAGAGTGAGCAGAGGCCGGGGGCTAGAGTGAGGAAC
>NW_015536513.1:337077-337407 GCF_001515605.1 Sinocyclocheilus anshuiensis | reverse complement strand
TGACTCTTAACTTTTATAAAGAATATCTCTTTGGATTTGAGACTTTAGTCTTTGCAACTTTACAGATCTTCTTTATGGAGCTTGTAACACTCCAAAGAGAAAGGAAACATTGAAATCACATCATATGACCTCTTTAAATGATTGTGCAGCGATTTGTACAAACACAGCCATGTTTGCATGCTTACTAACTATGCACACAGTGATTGGCTGATAGTCTCTGTCAGAGATTTATTCATGGAAATATTGTAGAGAACTATATTATGTTGCCATATTCAAATAAAAGTTTTAAAATAAAAATGTCAATTGCCACATTCAAATAAAGATAAAAAA
>NW_015536513.1:327074-337067 GCF_001515605.1 Sinocyclocheilus anshuiensis | reverse complement strand
ATATATTCAGCTAATTGTCAGCCTCTTATATGTATGCTTCTCGTAAACAATTAGTCAATATGCATTAGGGCTGCCGTCGACTAAAGATTTTTCTGGTCGACTAGTAGTCGTTCATTTTAAGCATTAAGCCTCGTACACACCGGGACGATTATTGCCAGCGCCACCAAGTCGTGTTTTACTGTAACTTTAGCAGCTCCAGGCACGTGAACAAAAGCGCCAATCTCATTGGTCGGCCAGTTTTTAACGCAGCGCATCAAACCAAAAAAACGAGCCCGAGGCGTTTAAAAAAAAAATTACTTTTACGCCTCGCGGTGTGCACACCCACATTGGCGCCCTTTGTTTAGTCACGAGGCGTTAAACGCCGGCGATAATCGCACGCGATATTCATCCCGGTGTGAACAAGCCTTAAGTCTAAGACTATTTAAGATAGGGCTGGACGATATGGCCAAAATTTATCCGGCAAATATAATAATTATGAATGTGTTAGGGAAAAACAGCAAGTACTTTGGTTTAAGAGATGAAGTCGGCGACACTGACTCGTCATCTCCGCAGTATGCGCCTGCATGCATGTTTCAAACGGATTACATAATCTGAGAATATTTATTTTCCATTTGAATTGGTTTATTTAAAAGTTTCAATCTCTATAGATATATTTTTCATGTCTGTAATAAGGCAAGCATACACGGAGTTTCGAAGTGATGTGCTCAAGTTCACAGAGTCCAAGACGGCAGAGAACGCATCCTGTTTGCTTTCATTATTTTACAAAAACGCAACGTTTCTTTGTTATTCTGAGTGCACACGAATAAACGTTTTCATGTCTGTAATAAGGCAAGAATACACGGAGTTTTGAAGTGATGCGCTCCAGTTCACAGAGTCCGAGACGGCAGAAAGCGCATCCTGTTTGCTTTCATTATTTTACAAAAGCGCAATGTTTCGTTGTTGTTCTGAGTGCACACGAATAAACGTAGAGTCTTTACAGATACAAAAGATGCATTACTCTTATCTGTATGACCAAAAAGGTCATACAGGAAGTATTTTAAGAGCAAATGATCGCAGCGGCGCCTCCATCTGTCCTGCAGTAGCCCAAGCTCGCTACTGTTCAGCTTCCACACTCCGCACAAACACGTGAACTGTGCACTTTTTTCTAGGCTAACATTAGATTGAGCTGCCATGTAAAGTTGTTACTACATACATATTTCAGATAAGCCATATTTGAGGTCGATGAATGTTAGGAGAGCATATGGGTGTCCTGCCCGATGTACTATATTACCACATAGACCAGCCGTTAACGATTTGTCCGTCTCGGACTGCATGTTTTCGCCACTTCATGTGGAATTTTTTTTTCTGCGACTAATAAAATTTTGGTAATATGGATATAAACAGCCTTTTAATTAGCAGAGTAGAATAATCATGGCTGATAGTAAGGCATGCAAACATAAAAGAAAACCAAACTGGACACGAGAACAGCTATATATTAAGGATATAATCAAAAATACTCCAAACCAAAGCCAATACCTTTTTAAAAGCTCATTATCGTCAAATGTTTCTAAAATGTTTATATTCCGAGGTAGATTGCTGGCAACAGCCATTTTAGGATAGTTCAGATTTGGTCTTAGTGACTTAGGAGTCCTCTTCACTACTCCTAACGTTTCACAGATTTAGGAGCTAGTTTTAGCGCTAAAACGCTTTGTGAAAAACAAAAATTTAGGAGTCCTAAATTTAAGACTGACGCCGATTATTTTTAAGATTTTCTCCTAAATCTGCGAGTTATGAGCTACTAGAAGCAAAGTTTTTTTGTTTTTTTTTAAGATGAAGTCAGATGGTGACGAAAGATGAGTTTTCAGTTGTTGCTTTAAAATTGTCAGCTAATCAGCATTCTGTATTGGGGTGGGAAGATCGTTCCACCAGCCAGGAACGGTGAATGAAAATGTTCTGGAAAGTGATTTTGAGCCTCTCTGTGATGTACCACGAGGCGTCGCTCACTAGTAGATCTCAGACTTCTGGAGGGGATGTAGATTCGTAGTAGTGAGTGGAAGTAGGCGGGTGCTGAGCCTGTGGGCTGTTCTATATGCAAGCATCAGTGTCTTGAACTTGATGTGAGCTGCAACTGGTAGCCAGTGCAGGGACATAGAGAGGTGTGACGTGGGCCCATTTGGGCTCGTTAAAGACCAGTCGTGTCACTGCATTCTGAATCATTTGTAGAGGTTTGATTGTGCTTGATGGAAGTCCAGCCAGAAGAGCATTGCAGTAGTCCAGCCTAGAAATTACAAGGGCATGGACAAGACGTTGTGTAGCATGCTCCGTTAGAAAGGGCCTGATCTTTCTGATGTTGTGCAATGCAAACCTGCAAGATCGAGCAGTTTTTGCAATGTGGTCTTGATAAGTCAGCTGGGGGTATTTCAGAAAGCAGGGTTAACTTACCCTCTGCTAAACCCTGAACTCTCGGTTGATTAACCCAAACCTTGCTTACTTGAGGTATGCCTCAGTGAGGAGACAGAAGGAGAAGAGGGGAGTGTTATAAGTAAAATACTTAAGTATTTTATATTAATACTGTTAAAATCAGATACTCGAAAACTTTTACTCAAGTTGTTTTGAAATTGGTGACTTGTAACTTGTAGTGGAGTAATTTTCATTGTAAGGTATCTGTACTTTTACTCAAGTATGGTTTTCAGGTTTACACTCTACACCTCTGAAAGCAGAGGAGCTAATACTGAGACCTGTGGCACTTGTAGCAAATTAGCTCAAAGGTAAATATAAAATATTAACTATAATTATAATTAATTATAAATAGATGAGCTGTAAGTATTCACTTGATGTCTCAGTCTTAACTTTCCATCAGTTATAAGAAGTGTTAATTTCCTGGTTATGGAAAACAACTTTTTTATGGTACAATACTAAGAGCACATAGCAAAATTTGCATCATTAGGGACTCCAGTTATGAGCAAAACAATGAATAACCTCAAGTGCGATAAAATTAAAAAACACACATACACACAGTTGGCATAGGAAAAGGTTTCAAACTTAAGCAGTAAAGAATAAAAGTATGAAGTTATGGCAGAATTTGATATTGAGCAAATCTAAAGCCATTTACTTAGTTCAGACAGAAAAAGGTGTAAAGGATATGTGAAGGTGTAAAGCTTGATTCTTGCACGGCTCACCTATTTGAAAGAGAGTCCTGATCCAATTTAAGGCTCCAGTTGGTCTTTGATGAAGTTGGTTGATGAATCACAGGATCTTTGATGAATGGAAAGACCTGGCCAGAGTCTGGCACAAGTTTAAGGTGTGTCAAAGACTTTTAGTTAAGCATCTTCTCTTGGATATTCAGAATCCTAGAACTCCAAACTGCCCTGATCTTGAGATCAGTGATCTTTTACAGTGTGAGGATGTCACACCCCTCAGAAGGCAAGTGAGCCATTGAGAAAGTGTCCTTCCTCTGGCAAAGTTTATAACCCTTTGTCTTCAAACATGGTGTTTTGCAAATATAGTTTGATTGGGTGTTTATTTATATATATATATATATATGTATTTATTTATTTTTATATAGGGATGCAACAATACAGTTAGTCCACGGTTCAATATGTACCACGCTTTTTAACCACAGTTTTCGGTTCTGATAGCTTGGCACATCAGTGTTTTTTTTTTTTTTTTACAACAAAAAAACTCCTGTAAACCTCTGTACACTGGAAAAAGTGTCGATTTTTATACTTCTGCTTAACATTTCTTTTGAGAGAGGTATTATTTTTCTGATTGTTACCCAAAATAGGATGGATTGGCCATTATTGAGTGCTATAAACACATGTAATGTGTGTTTCATTCATACTGGACGCCAGAGGGCGCCCTCGCGCAGAAAATCCACATATGCATCATAGAAGTAACACTGATGACGTTCCAGGAAATCCCTAATATGGACAAAGCTACCGCTGTAACTGAATAAAAAGAAGATATAACGTTAAATGTTTTGAATGATGAAATGTAGGCTAAGGACAATAAACACTCTCCCGCGACAATTTGGTTTGTGTGTTTTTCAAGCCTTTTCTAATTGGCATAGCCTTTATTACAGTGTAGAATTTTCTGCCTCATTCTGTGATAAGAAGCCACATCAGATCACAAAAGGAAGTTATTTCAAAGACTCGACTAATGTGAAGTAAAAACAAGTTATAATGTTCTCTTTTGTTGGACAACAGGTTTAGAAAGGATTATCATTGCATGTCATTATAAGGGAAGATGCTCAGCGTGTGTTGCTTTTTCAAATATAAGTGGGGAGGTGTTTCCTCATCTCAGCACGTGAACTCACAGGCACACACACACACAGCCAATTCTGAGAAAAATAAAACACATATTATTTAAACGCAAAACTTAAAATCCGCAATTCACAAACGCGTATTGAACAGTGGATGTCGTATCGAATGGTTTGATGTTATATCGAGAATTGTGACATCCCTAAAATAAATATGTATATATATGTGTGTGTGTGTGTGCGTGTGTGTATAAGTAATGTGGGGGAATAAATCCAGGCAAGCAGGTATGTGGTCCTATATGAAGGTAATTTATTAATTTAACAAAGGAAACAAAAGTCAAGGGACACAACAAACAAGGAACAGGAAACATGAGCAAAAAACACTGTAACAAAGCACAAGGGAAACACAAGCGCTATATACAAGGGAGAACAAAAGGAACCAATGAGTTATTATGGGAACTAACAAGGAGTGGGTATAGTCCAATGAGTGGCTATGGCAACTAATGAGTGTAACTATGACAAACAAGGCACACAGCAGATGGAGTGGAAGAGGGCCTGGAGACTGTGGTGGAGCAAGTGACCAGGATGGAGCTGGCAGAGCGGGTGGCCAGGATGGAGCAAGCAGAGCGGGAGACCAGAGCGAAGCAAGCAGATCTGGTTGCGTGGGTGAAACAGAAGACCAGGGTGGAGCCAGAAGACCACAAAGGCGGAGCAGGCAGAGTGGAAGACCATCGCGGCGACGCAGGCAGAACTGTCACAGAAAGCAAAGAGAAAGTGTTCAGAAATGGCTTCCATAGCCATGACAGGACAGGCAGAGAGCTCAGGGATGGTTGTCACCTCCTCTGGAGGTTCTGTAGCGTTCACCGCCGCCTCGGGAGAAGTGTGTACAGCCCAGACACAAAATGGTGACCACCATCACTGGAAAGGGCAGCAGACGGTGGAAGAACCGCTGAGGCCATCGGGCTTGAGAACGCTGAGGATGTCAGGATACCAACTGCTCGCACGGACATCAGTGGTGGGTCAGCCAAACTGCAAGCCCTTGTAGCCTCAGATGTGACGTTTATGACACTAGGAAAAACTGGTTTGGTGTCCATGATGGCTGGAGACTCTGGCGTGGTGGCCATGTCGTGATGAGACTCTGAAGTGGTGACCATGTCATGGAGAGACTGGGGTAGCAGCCCTGTGGTTACAAGAGTCTGGAGTGGCAGCCACTCGGACCAACATCAATGGAGGGTCCGCCCCACTGGACTCCCCAAGATTGGTCCAGTAGCCGAGTTGGTGCAGGCTGATAACATAAGTGGCAGCCCAAGCTCCATGTCCGCCAAAGCTTGAGGAGCATAACTACCCCCCAAAAAATGGGAAGAGTCTTCCCTCACCTCCCCAACAGTGAAGGAGGAACCAAATTGCTCAAATGTCCCCCTTGAGGACCAACACAGGATAGTTGTGTACCTAGAGCAGTGGTTTTCAAACCTGTCCTGGAGAACACCCAGCCCTGCACATCAGACACACCCAATGTAATTCTTGCAGTCTCTCCTAACGAGCTGATGATTTGAATCAGGTGTGTTAGATAAGGGAGATATACAAAATGTGCAGGGCTGGGGGTCTTCCAGGACAGGTTTGAAAATGCCTGACCTAGAGGATCATTCAGACCAGCACGATAAAAGGTAATGAGAAAACTGTCTAGAAAGTGAGTGTGGTTTGCTTAGTCCAAGAAATCACGGGTATGGTCCTCGAGGGAGTGCTCCCCTGGCGCAGAAAAATAAGCTGCATACCTGCTAGATCCATTGTTCTGTAATGTGTGGGAATGGGTCCAGGCAAGCAGGGATGTGGATCTATATGCAGGTATGTTAATACTGTACCAAAGGAAACAAGAGTTGTGTTTTCCATAGTTGTGTTTGAAGAGATGTCTCTTTATTTACACAAAGTGGTACCAGTCAGATAGATAGGACAAAAAGCATATTATTTCTTGTCCACAACTGCCTACATAATTCTCAAGCTATCCAACAGAATGTTGTGGTATATGTGGTTGAAGATCCAATAGCTCTAGGAGAGAGATATATCTTTAATAATATGGTGACCATATGGCCAGTTTTTACGGGCTGTGTCCATGCCAGGATTTCTATATTGCCTAAAATATCCAGGTTTTGGCTGTTTGCACTTTGCAGATCGATCGTTGTATGACATTCACGAGAGCTATATATAGCTTTTGAATTGCTTTCGCGGTACTTTGGTGTCATACAATGATCGGTGTGCAGCGACGCCTCAAGTTGAACGAACAAACATGTGCGCGCATTTGCATTGCTTTGATCGCCCTCTGTAGATCTCATCTTCTCACGCGCCATGATTGGTCGATTATATATAATACCTGCATGTTATTGGTCAAACTACTTTGGATGTTTTAGGCAATATAAAAATCCAGGCCAAGATGTGTCCCATATAAATGTCACATATGGCCACCCTATTTAATAAGCATAGTTTCTGTGTTACAATGGGCTTAAATCCTGACTAATATTGTTCAGAAATACAGTTTTTCTGCAAAACTGAACATTGTTGAAAAGAGTATTTTCTAATATTGTAGACCAGGGATGTCAAACTCAGTTCCTGGAGGGCCAAAGCCCTGCTCTAGAGTTTAGCTCCAACTCTAATTGAACACACCTGAATCAAGGTATTCATTACTTGAAAACTAAAGGTAGGAGTGTCGGATCTAAATTCTGCAAGACTGTGAAACTCCACAATCTGAGCTTGACACCCCTGTTGTAGATGTAAATGGCAGATTTGGGCCATTACTTTGTTTTACTGTTGCTTTTTAATGGGGGTTAACTTGTATTTGTCTCTTTTCGCCATAGACCTGATGGCACTGAAAGAAGAGAGTGAAGAACTGAATGAAATGCAAGATAAAGATCAGTGTAAGAAATACAAGGATTCCATAACTGGACAAACATCATTTAGTTGCTCATCTAAAAGAGCTCAAAAGACCGAAACGAGAAGTCATTTCACCTGCCAACAGTGTGGAAAGAGTTTCAATCTACAAGGAAACCTTAAAGTCCACATGAGGATTCATACCGGTGAGAAGCCTTTTACCTGCCAGCAGTGTGGAAATAGTTTCAGTCAAAAAGCAAGCCTTAAAAGCCACATGAAAGTTCACACTGGAGAGAAACCTTATACATGCCCTCAGTGTGGAAAGAGTTTTACACATAAACATGCTTTTAATGCCCACATGAAAATTCACACTGGAGAAAAGCCTTTCACCTGCCAGCAGTGTGGAAAATGTTTCAGTCAAAAAGCAAGCCTTAAAAGCCACATGAGAGTTCACACTGGAGAGAAACCTTATACATGCCCTCAATGTGGACATTGTTTTCCACATAAACATACTTTTATTGCCCACATGAAAATTCACACTGGAGAAAAGCCTTTCATCTGCCAACAGTGTGGAAAATGTTTCACTCACAAAGGAAACCTCAAAAATCACATGAATGTCCACACTGGCGAGAAGCCTTACACATGCTGTCGATGTGGAAAAAGTTTTACTCAACGAGGATGCATTAACAAGCACATGATGATTCACACTGGAGAGAAGCCTTTCACCTGCCAACAGTGTGGAAGAAGTTTCAATCAAAAAGGACACTTTAAATACCACATGACAATTCATACCAGAGAGAAGCATTAAACCTGCATCTGGAAAAGATAAATGTAAAAAAAGCTTCACAACAAAACCAAACCTTAGGTATCACATGAACAGAAGCCATTTACATGCAATCAGTATGAAAAGAGCTTCAGACATAAAGTAACAGGCTTCACAATGGAGAGAGACCTTTCACGTGCAAAATGTTTCACACATCAAAAAGACTTTAAACATCATTTGCAAACTCATTCTGGAAAAACATTGCCGTTCTTCTCAGTGTTACAAGAGGTTTACAAAAAGGAGCTATTTCAGAAATGACAGTGCTAGAAGAGAGATGTGGCCACAATCAGATGGCAAAAGCAGGTCATTTGTAACTTTAATAAGCAGTTTTTGTGCAATGGTGGGCATTAAATGTTGACTGTAATTCTTCAAAAATTACTACAGTTTCTCTGCAAAATTAAAAAAAAAATAAAAATTATAGACTATTTAATATAGGTCTAATTAAGTCTAAGGTGTCCCCAGAATGTGTCTGTGAAATTTTAGCTCAAAATAATTCATAGTAATTATTATTATTTCATGCTGTAAACACCTTTCTTGGGTGGAAGCAAAAACACAAAATCGCAGGCCCCGATTGCCTTCCCCCCAGTTATTAATTAAGGTCTTAAAAAAGTCTTAAAGTCTTTTAATTTGGTCGGCACTCGTGGGCAGCGCATCGACATGGAGCTCCGTTGAGCTTCGGGCGTCCCGTGTTCGAGTCCCGGCTTGCGGACCTTTCCCGATCCCGTCCCCTCTCTCACTCTCCAACTTCGCTTCCTGTCTAACTACTTGTCCTATCAAATAAAAGGCAAAAATAAATCTTTAATTTGATTTCAAAAGTCCTGCCCCTGATAATGTCCCTGATAATGTTGCTTATGTCTGTGAATGTGAAGAGCTGGGTAAGAAATCACGTGTGCGCCAGTATTTTAGATCTGTGAAACAGAGTCTTTTGGTCATGGTGACAACGCACTACTAATGCAACTCAACCAGGCCCTGGACAGGGATATTGTGGACGTGTACGTTCCCAGAAGAAAATTCAGGACTACAATCGAGACAGTTGAGGGAGTTCAGAAACAGTGCTTACTAAAATAAAGAATAACTTGTTTTGGAGTGATTTCTGCTTTATAAGTTCTGTGATCTTTTTCATGCTTAAACAGTAACATTACACACTAAAGAACGTTGAAAGTGTAAAAAGCATAAAAGCCCCCATTAAACATAAATGGTGTTAAATGGATTTGTATTATTGTTTTGTTCTGCTGTTCTCTCTTGCTTCTGTGAATGTGTTGCTTTCAGATTTGATTAATTGGGGAATTGTAACTCCACCTGTCAGTGTCGTTTGAACCACAGTGATGTCATCTCAGTTATAACAAGCATCTGCTGCTTCTTCCCTGAATATTGCCAGTTTTCTCTTAAAATAAATTATTACATGAATTTCTGTGTGATGAGTTTTGGGTCTAATGGTTAAGTGGGGAGTTTCTTTTCCCCCACGTTTCTTTACACCTTAATCCCTAGAAGATGTAGTAAATTGGTGATTGATATCTTTTTAAAGAATTAGTTAACTTCCAGAATAATAACATTTCCTGATAATTTACTCACCCCCATGTCATCCAAGATGTTCATGTCTTTCTTTCTTCAGTCGCAAAGAAATTAAAGGGGTCATGTGATGCGATTTCAATTTTTCCTTTTTCTTTGGAGTGTTACAAGCTCTTGGTGCATAAAGAAGATCTGTAAAGTTGCAAAGACTAAAATCTCAAATCCAAAGAGATATTCTTTATAAAAGTTAAGAGTCAGCCACACCTACCTAAAACAGCTCGTTCTAACACGCCCCCACATACCTACCTCAATATGTGGGAAGATTTGCATAACGCCGCCCAAATGTTCACGCAAAGAAAGAAGGCGTAACTTTTATTCTCGCTTTAGTATTGTTGTTGCCGCCGCCGCCATGTCGTGAAGAGCTGTGTGCTTCGTTGTGAAAGCGAAACTACTTTGTTTGGTCTTCCAAAAGAGGACACGACTAGAAATCAGTGGTTAAGTTGTATTTACAACACTGTTCCAGAACAGTTCAACCCAAATATTCAGATGTGTCCAGCGCATTTTA
>NW_015536513.1:315746-326978 GCF_001515605.1 Sinocyclocheilus anshuiensis | reverse complement strand
TGGCCAATCACAGCACACCTCGCTTTTCAGACCGATGAGCTTTGTAAAAATCGACGCGTTTCAGAAAGGCGGGGCATAGAGGAGAAACAATAATGTACAGTATGTGGAAAATAATGTGTTTTTTGAACCTTAAACCACATAAGCACATTTCATTACACCAAATACACAAAATAATGTTCTTTTTAGCAACATCACATGACCCCTTTAAGGTTTTTGAGGAAAACATTCCAAGATTTTTCTCCATCTAGTGGACTTCAATTTGACCCAAAGGGTTGAAGGTCCAAATTGTAGTTTCAGTGCAGCTTCAAAGGGCTCTACACGATCCCAGCCAAGGAATAAGGGTCTTATCTAGCGAAAGATTGGTCATTTTCTAAAATAAATTTGTATACTTCTTAACCACAAATGCTTGTCTTGCACTAGCTCAACCTCATGTATTACTTAATCACATATGCGTGACATAGACGAAAGTACCGACCCAATGTTTACAAAGCAAATGTGCAAAGTCAAATGTCCCATACAAAAAGGGTAAAACAACAATGACGGGCGATTTTGAAGTTGGAGGAGAAAATGAGATGGAGTTTTTCCAGCCTACCCTATCTTTTTGAACCGAAGTACAGAGATGAATGCGTGAAGACGTACATGCGCAACGCAGAGCTAGTGTAGGACGAGCATTTGATACTGAAATTTGGACCTTTAACCCGTTGGCCGTCATTGAGGTCCATTTATATGGAGAAAATTATTGGAATGTTTTCCTCAAAAATCTTAATTTCTTTGCGACTGAAGAAAGACGTGAACATCTTGGATGGCATTGGGCCAAGTAAATTATCAGGAAATGTTTATTCTGGAAGTGAACTAATTCTTTAAACAGAAGGTTTAATTGCCAGCTTTATAGTTTTTGAGACATGCCTTAAAGTGAGAAAGAATTAGCAACATTGGGAAGTGATTCTCAGATTACATGTAACGCCTCTTTTTAGTTGCTTAGTGGGTATAGGATCTAGTTTTATGTTGGTTTTGACACTTTACATGTCTGAATATTTTGACATCTGTTGCTTTGTGCCATTCAATTGGGGTTAATTTTTATTTGTCTGTTTTTCGCCTTAGACCCGATGGTGTTGAAAGAGGAGAGTCAAGAACTCAATGAAATGGAAGAGGAAGATCAATATAAGAATCAATGTGATTTTATAACTGGAGAAAAATCTTTTAGTTCACAGACTGAAAAGACAGGAAGTAGTAGTTATTTTACTTGCCAACAGTGTGGAAAGTGTTTTAGACAAAAACAAGGTGTTAAAAGACACATGAGAATTCACACAGGAGAAAAGCCTTATGTCTGCCAGCAGTGTGGAAAGCATTTCAATCGAGAAGTAACTCTTAAAAGACACGTTAGAATTCACAATGGAGAGAAGCCGTACACATGCCAACAGTGTGGAAGGAGTTTCACTCAACTTGGAAACCTTGGAGTCCACATGAGTGTTCACACTGGAGAGAAGCCTTACAAATGCCAACAGTGTGGAAAAAGTTTCAACCGGAAAGGAAACCTTCTTTCCCACATGACCGTTCACACTGGAGAGAGCCTTTTCACCTGCAAACAGTGTGGAATGAGTTTCACTCAAAAAGAAAGCTTTAACAGACACATGAGAGTTCACAATGGAGAGCAGTCTTACACCTGCCAACAGTGTGGAAAGTGTTTTGATCAACATGAAAACCTTAAAGTCCACATGAAAATTCATGGAGGGAAACCCTACACGTGCTCCGAGTGTGGAAAGAGTTTCCGTCAAAAACGACACTTTGAAGGCCACATGAGAATTCACTCTGGAGAGCAACCCTACGCATGCCCTCAGTGCGGAAAGAGTTTCAATTATAAACAACACTTTGAAGACCACATGAGAACTCACACTGGAGAGAAGCCTTTCACCTGCCAACAGTGTGGAAGAAATTTCAACCGGAAAGATACCCTTAACAGGCACATGAGAGTTCACACTGGAGAGAAGCCATTTACATGTGGTCACTGTGGAAAGAGTTTCGGACATAAAGCAGCCCTAAAGGCCCACATGAGTTTTCACTTATAAGGGAGCTCTTTTTATGTCATCAGTGTGGAATTGTGGAAAGTTTCACATACAAGAAACATATTGGGTATCATGTAATAACACCAGACAAACGACTTTCATGTGCCATCACTGTGGAAAGACTTGCAGAAACAAGGCAATCTTGAGGTTCACAGAAGCGCCCCCCGATATAGCGGCAGATTTGGCCCTTGTTTACACCTGGATTTAAAATGTGTTTTGGTTGATCGGATCTCAAATTAACTGTCTATTTTTTCAAGTGTGGGGAGTCATTGCGTGGGTAAATGCATGGGTTTTTCAGATATTTTGATCAATTGGATAAAACACATTCACACAATTTACATGTAAACGTGAAATGAGACAATGGGAAAAGATAAGGAGAGCAGCAGCTTTCGTTTCTGCTCTGATAGCGGCAAAACCACACCAAATGCTGTGGATGCATGTTAGAAGTGGGGATTGGCAGAGAACATTGTGCTTGGTACATTTTGCATCTTTAAACCAAACTTACAACATAAGCTGCCAGAGTTTATATCCCACCTGGAAAGATGCTATAGATCAGTAGGTGGAGAGAAGGCGGTCTTTTGTGGCTATTTCAATCAATTTTACGACATGCATGTTTACACTACGACAGAAATCCAGTCAAATGAGTGGAAGTGGTTGAATTTAGAGGTGTACTTACGATTGGAACAACGAAAGCATCTTAATGCGACATATAAACTTGATTAATATGTAAATATGTGCTGCACGTTTTCCTTTCATTAACAAAATAAATGTGGTGACAAAACAGCATTTATGAAAGCATCATGGCGATGTGGATATTGTAACAGTGTTAACTGTTACCTTGATTTTTTTTATTAGCTATTTTTACTATTCACCTCTAGGGGGCACTTGTCTTATTCCCAGGTATAATGTCAGCTAGATTCATACAAGAAATGAGACTGCAAATTTATTAAGAAAAACATTTTCTTGTTTCAGCCAAAGCATATGGTATGGCATGGAGAGAAGGATTGTTAAAAAATCTTCTAGAATGAGAGAAACGGGTAAAATGTATAATTGGTTATAGTGCAGGTAGGATCAAGTCAGTCATCTGCATTTAATGCAGAAAACGGTATACCACAGGGAAGTGTAATTAGTCCCTTTAATTTTATGATTAATGATATATTTGACAATGTAGGCCCTGGTATAGGATGTGCATTATATGTAGATAATGGCGCCATATGGAAGAGGGTTCAAAACTTTTTGCAAGTAATTTCTTGCATGCAGGCAACCATTAAAAAGGTGGAACAGTGGAATATGGACTGGAGATTTAAAATGTCAACAAGTAAATCATGTATATTATACACCTATAATACGGTTTCCGCGGGGCATTGAAAAGCATTGTGTCATTAAATGTAAAAAATTTATTAAAAAAATAATATTACTTGTTAATTTTGAATTTGCCTCCGGTCGGTGTGAAATTGCTGTAACGCCGGATGTTTGGACAATATTTTAAGCTGTCTGCTGATCCATTTCTAATTCAGTTCAGAATGATACAGTTTATTTAAATTATGTAGAGTTTATCAAATATCCAAGATTATGGGCCTCATTTATAAAGTGTGCGTACGCACAGATTTTATTATTGTAGAGTGTACGTATGCTTAAATCTACGCCAGCACTCATAATTGTACAAAATTGTCTTTGATGTGGAAAAGTGCTTAGCGTTCTGCAGGTTTTTGGAAATGTAAGCTGTATTTCATTGTAGCAGCTTGCTGTTCTAAATTAAAGGATTTGGATGATGACTGGTGATCTCACATCTAAAACAGAGGTGTACATGCGTTTTCTGTGCGTACGCTCATTCTATGAATCACACGCATGCATAGTTGAGAGATGATCGTAAGATCAAATTTAGGATGGTTTCTACACAGCATTTTATAAATGAGGCCCTTTCATCATTGCATAACTGTCAAATTGAATGGTTAATTTAACTCTTTCCCCACCAAACAGAATTTTCCGGGTTTCCGCATTCTCTCTGTTATACGCTAGGGGGCGCTGTTACACATCTCCTAAATTAGTCTTGAATGTGCTGATCAAAAACAGACCAGGAAGATGCAGAAACGAGCGATCTCATATGTAAGCATATGCATATGAAAAATAATACAATCATCACAACCGCATATAAATAAAAACTGCCTAATATTACAGAGTGAAATGTCAATTCAGGAAGTGGTAAAGGACTGTGCAAACTGTAGGATGCAGATTAGAGGTCTTCACGGGTCCACTTGGATTCAAAAACCCGAGGTCCAAAACTTAGACGAGTACCTCGGACACGGGTTCAGTATTAGTGGCCTCGGGTCTCGGGTAATTTAAAATAAACATGCTTTTTCCAGATGGACCCGATTAGACCCGAATTCTTCAAAAACTAGCCCGAATGCATAGGTTACTTTCACTTTCACGTTAAGTGAGGAACGCACATAGAAAAGGAGCATACGTTTGTAACCTCGCACACAGAAATCATCTTATAGATATGAGATCCATCAGGAAAATCCACTCGCTTCATTATGCTGCGTGTTCATGCAGGGCTTTTCTTTTTTGTGTGCAGAAGCCTTTCGCCGGAGATCAGATTGCAGACAACACTAGCGAATCCATGAATTATTAGGCTATCAATTTATTTTTTATCGAACTATCACGTTTATTTTTCAAATCCACTAGTCACAATTGAAAGCCGAGCTCAGAAATAGCTTGTATCCATCAGGCAGGCACTAATATAAAGTAGCCTAATAATAAATGTTATAAATGTTAAATAAATCAAAGTAATGGAGAAGCGGCCAAATCAGTCAGCAGGACACCGGGATTTTTCCTGACTTGCGGGGCTGCAGGCTGTGCACACGTCAATGCCGTTTACGTTCGGGTACAGTCGGGTTCGAAATTAAATGCCGTCGAGTCGGGCAGTATGTGGAAAATAATGTGTTTTTTGAACTTTAAACCGCATAAACATTTCATTACACCAAATACACAAAATAATGTTCTTTTTAGCAGCATCATATGATCCCTTTAAAACAAATTTATTTTTGCACATCGGGTTCGGGTAAGAAGTGATTCGGGTCGGGTAAAGATTTTAGGACCCGAGAAGACCTCTAATGCAGATGGAAGCCATCTACTGCATCTTTGCTTTGATAACATTACTGAATATTATCCACATGTAGTATTTGATAAAAATGTGATTTTCTCAGCTTTTAGCTCAAAATGTTGCTTTTATGAAACAAACCTACCTACATTC
The DNA here is from genome assembly GCF_001515605.1 of Sinocyclocheilus anshuiensis. Taxonomy (NCBI): domain Eukaryota; kingdom Metazoa; phylum Chordata; class Actinopteri; order Cypriniformes; family Cyprinidae; genus Sinocyclocheilus; species Sinocyclocheilus anshuiensis. Next base: position 321,662 of record NW_015536513.1, on the reverse strand, counting down.
AAGTGTTGATAAAAAAAAAACAATGCTTGAAGCTAAAATATATATATATTTTTTTTAAAGTAGAGGGTCTGATGGGTCCTGATGTAATGCATGTTCAGATATTCATACAACAAAATATTCTGGGGGTCATGAAATTTTAATCAAAATCTGCAAAAACACTGGCGGTAGCTGGCAACTTTTTTCAAAAACGCTGGCGGGGAAAGAGTTAAATAACTAGTCAAAAGTTTGGGATTCATAAGATCTTTTTTTATCTTTTTAAAAGAAGACTCTTATGCTTACCAAGGCTGCATTTATTTGATCAAAAATACGATAAAACACTAATATTGTGAAAACAACATTTCAATTTATAATACCTGTATTTTATGTGAATATATATTAAAATGTAACTTATTTCTGTGATCAAAGCTGAATTGTCAGCAACATTACTCCAGTCTTCAGTCACAAAATCCTTAAAAAAATCATTCTAATATGCTGATTTACTGTGCAAGAAACATTTCTGATTATTATGAATATAGAAAACACTATATTCTCACTATATTGTACTTCTTCATATTTTTTGTGGAAACCATAATACCATTCAAAAGTATCATAAATTTTTATATATATATATATATATATATTAGTGCTGTCAAACAATTAATCGCATCCAAAATAAAAGTTTTTGTTTGCATAATTTGTGTGTTCTGTGTATATTTATTATGTATATATATATAAAACACTCATACAAAATATATTTTGAAAATATTTACATGTATTTACATGTCTATATTTATATCCATATAATTTATATTATAAATAAGTAGATTTAATATATAAACACAACACATCTTTCTGAAATATATGCATGCATGTGTGTATTTATATATACATAGTAAATATACACAGCACACATGCATATATATAAACATTCTGTATATACAAGTTTGGTGTTAGCATGTTTTGAAGCTAACAATGTAATATGCTGATAAACAACAATTCATATACGATAAGCTCTAATAAACTGAATAAACAAATAACCACAGTCAAGCACCAATACTATTCTTGCAAAAGAGGGAATAACTCCTGAAATGAATGAATGAATGAATCTTTTTGTGATGCAAACTTGAGTAGTGTGGGTATTTATATTTTTCTTGTACGCAATCAGGACAAGAAAATCTGTAAAAATAAAATAAATATTTTCATAATTTAAAATAAAAACCAATAAAAATAATTTTCATAATTAAAAATAAAACATGAACAAACATTTTCATAATAAAATAAACATTGTCATTATTTATATATATATATATATATATATATATATATACACACACACACACACAGTGCATTCCATAAAGTATTCGGTCCCCCCTTCACTTTTTTCAATTTTGATATGTTGCAGCCTGATACTACAATTGTTTAAATTGTTTGTTGTTGTTTTTTCTCATTAATCTACACTGCGTACCTCATAATGACAAAGTGAAAACAGAATTTTAGAAATGTCTGCAAATTTATTAAAAATAAAAAAACTGAAATATCACATTTACATAAGTATTCAGACCCTTTGCAACAACACTTGAAATTCAGCTCAGGTGCCTCCCATTTCTCTTGATCACTGCTCAGATGTTTCTACACCTTGATTGGAATCCACCTGTGGTAAATTACATTGATTGGACATCATTTGGAAAGGCACACACCTCTCTATAAAAGGCCTCACAGCTGACAATGCATATCAGAGCGAAAACCAAGCCATGAGGTCAAAGGAACTGCCTGCAGAGCTCAAAGACAGGATTGTATCGAGGCACAAATCTGGGGAAGGCTACAAAAAAATTTCTGATGCGCAGGGCTTTATGCAAATTTTTTCCCAAGGAGTACATGTGCTCCTAATTGAAAAAATTGTATGAGCCCACAAAAAAATTAAGTAGCGCAATTTTTATTTATTTATTTTTTTGAAAATTAGTTTTTTTTTTTTATTATTTATTTCATACGTATACTATGACCTCATACGTCATCCGCCCGGAGCTGCTTCCGTGTACAACAGTGAGCGCAAGCTAGATTAAAGTGATTATTACGTTTTAAATATGGTTATTTTTCTTACAAAAACGCATCGATTCGCTACAGAAGGCCTTCGTTCACCCCCCGGAGCTGTGTGAGACTTTTTTTTTTATGGATGGGCGCTTTTTATTTCACTTCTTTTGTTTATAAAGAATTTTTGGTGTGGTGTCATATAATTTCCAGGTCAAAACTTTTGCCAAGATCAACGTTACCTCTCTAAGAGCTTACAAATTATCAAAGAACGTATTTATCCGTGGCCAGGAGAATACATAGTCAATTTGTTAAAATATACTGAGGTCACGGCTCGCTGGACGACCCTTGATTTAAAGTGTAACATAACAAATTTGAAATCGGTTTAATCAGGTGAACTTCGGGATTCAGACCCGAGTCCTAACAAACCCTGAATGAATTAATAATAATTAATTCCCTTACAAATTTAAGTAGTCAAGTTATCTACATAACTCAGACTGGATTCGTCTGAAAGAAGAAAGTCATATACGCCTAGAATGCCTTGAGGGTGAGTAATTTATGGGCTAATACTCATTTTTGGGTGAACGAACCCTTTAAGTTAGATAAGTGGAAGATACAAATTCTATGCTTTCATTCATAGCAACTTTGTTTGAGTTCGTGTATATACCTACAACATGCAGCATTTTACATGGCAAAAGCCCACACAGATATGAAGTTGTCAGCCTAGCTGCTAACCTACCAAACCTCTGTTTTTGTGGTGGAGTCTGATAAGCGGCTCAAATTTGACGAAAGTTTCTTCTTCTTTAGCAATGAAGTATGCAATGTTCATCTTTATTTTCAGCTACCTCCTCTTCTCCTCCGATAGCAGCACTTGCCGCCTCAAGGCTGCTGACACCGTGCCCGATGGTTTCTCTTGTCTCAAGTACAGATCTCTACACTGGCTATGTCACCACGAGATGTTATGTTTTGTTACGCGATCTCTTTTCAGATGTGGATTTCCTGACATGAACAATGAGTTGCCAGCCTGTTTCTGCCCTCTACAATATTTGCAATATATTTGCGAAATCCAGCCATGGGAAAATTTTAAGCCAATTGACATTAAATGTATATGTTCTCCCTCTGCCGGCTCCAGTGTACGTTGAAGTGGTAGCGGGAGTCACCGTAGGTTCGCTAAAGTTGTTCTCAGCCTCAGGTAAATCTTGTGAAGAAACCTTGTTAATTGAACCTTCTAAATCCCCCTTACCGGATTCCTCTTTCTCTTCGTCTCTTTTTCGCTCAAAATAAAAATGAATTTGCCTCATTTTCAACGATTTACCTTTCTATCAAAAATCCAGCAGTTCCTGCACTAATTCCCACACTATTTCAGTTATTTGCTCATTGGTTGCGAATCGTCGCTCTCATTTGCATAAAGTTAAGTGCATTATCATGCTATGTTCACATTGCGCAGTCGCGACCCATGTCCTCTTGCTTCCTTTCCATGTGAAATCAATGGTATGCGTCACTTCATCGCACTGTTGTTCCGTGTATTGAGAACAGACTGTCACTCGCACACTGTGCTTGTAAATTATATTTCCAGTTCGCACATATCTATTTTTAGCCGTAAATGCGAGTGAAGTGCCTCAGGGCTCAGTTCTTGGACCACTTCTCTGTCTACATGGCATCACTAGGCTCTGTCATTCAGAAACATGGCTTTTCATATCACTGCTATGCTGATGACACTCAACTCTACCTCTCATTCCATCCTGATGATCCGACGATAGCTGCTTGCGTCTCAGCTTGTCTAAGAGACATTTCTTGCTGGATGAAGGACCATCACCTTCAACTCAACCTTGCCAAGACAGAACTGCTTCTGGTTCCAGCAAACCCATCGTTTCATCACAATTTCACCATCCAGTTAGGCATATCAACCATAACTCCTTCAAAAACAGCCAGAAACCTTGGAGTTGTGATTGATTGATCAGCTGACTTTCTCAGACCACATTGCTAAAACTGCCCGGTCCTGCAGATTTGCTTTATTCAGCATCAAGAAGATCAGGCCCTTTCTTTTGGAACATGCGTCACAACTTCTTGTTCAAGCTCTTGTTCTGTCCAGGCTGGACTATTGCAATGCTCTCTTGTCAGGTCTTCCAGCCAGTTCTATCAAACCTGTACAATTAAGTCCAGCCAGAAGAAGCAGTTGAGCAGCAGAAGAGGACAGCAGTTTGTAAGTGTTTTGTCTTGTTTTCTCATTAGATTTCAGCGCAGTTGTCGTTGCTAGGAAACATTGTTTCACTTACTGTGTTTTACTGTGGTAAATATGTGCTCAAGACGCGTTTGTGCTCGTGCGTATCGCGGGACTTTCCAGTTTCGGTTTGCTAAATAGTAAGGCGTGGCCAGCTGACTTCAATAAGGAGTACTCAGGCAAGTATAAAATTGGTCGCGGCAGCCCTCGTGGGAAGCCTCCTCGTGTGAAGACAGACGAGTGTAAAGACCATCGACTCTACCTCCACCGAGCAAGGACACCGACAAGGCACTTGAGTATTGCTTTTCTCCCCTATCTTTACTTTTCTTTACTCTTTGTACAGCTTGTTATCATCTGCTTGTTTAGGACAATTGTACTCACTATGTGCTTTCAAATCTCTACAATTACTACTAACACTCAGAAATCACGCACTTTACATTGGATGCAGGCCAGTCCTAATAATCTACGGCCTGTTCCTCTGTCCTCTACTACTTTACTCTCTATTCCAATTGGTCTCTGGAACTGCCAGTCTGCTGTTAACAAAGCAGAATTTTTCTTCTATTGCTACTCATTCCAGTCTCAACCTCATGGCCCTAACTGAGACTTTGATCAAACCTGAGAACACTGCCACTTCTGCAGCCCTCTCCACTAGTTTCACTTTTTCCACACACCCCTCGCACGATTCGGAGGGGTGGAGGTACTGGTCTCCTTATCCACACCCCTCAACTTCTTGGAAGAGTTGGATGTCTTACTTTCAAACTTTCCTGAGGATGGTACTCCTCTGGTACTGCTTGGTGACTTCAACATCCACCTAGAAAAACCCCAGGCTGCTGACAATTATCTACACACCTTAATGACCTTATCTATACATGCTACTGCTCCACTGACACCACTTTAGTTACTCAGTTGCACACCTCAGACAACTTCCTCATCACTATTAACCTCAAACTGACTCCCGACACAACACACACTCCTCTGCAGGTAACCTTTTGGCGTAACCTACGCTCACTCTCTCCCTCTCGCCTATCCTCTATGGTTTCATCCTCACTTCCTTCACCCTCTCAGTTTTCAGCACTGGACACAAACCAGTGCTACTGCCACTCTCTGCTCCACTCTAACATCTTGCTTAGACAACTTTTGCCCACTTTCATCCAGACCAGCACGCACTACCCCCTCTGCCGCCTGGCTGTTCAGCTCTAAACTCGGGGCTGCAGAGAGGAAATGGCGCAAATCAAAAAACTCTACCAACCTTAGTGTGTATCATTCACTCCTCTCTTCCTTCTCTGCAAATGTCTCCACTGCTAAAACGACATACTACCACAACAAAATTAACAACTGCTCTGACTCTCGCAGACTTTTCAAAACTTTCTCTTCTCTTCTCTGTCCTCCTCCCCCCTCCTCCTTCATCAACTCTTACAGCTGATGACTTTGATGGTTCTTGTTTTATTTGTGAAGAAAATTGCAGTGACCAATTCCCCACAATAAACTGATGATAACTTCATAATGACAAATACACACTCTCTCTCCTCCTTCTCTCCACTCTCGGAGATGGACGATTCCAAACTTATCCTTTCCAATCATCCTACTACTTGTCCACTTGATCCTATCCCCACTCACCTCCTTCAGACCATTTCTTCTTCAGTCATACCTTCGCTTACTCACATTATCAACACCTCTCTTCACACTGGTAC